>NC_050449.1:33773331-33953331 GCF_903995425.1 Onychomys torridus | reverse complement strand
AGGCAACTGATGACTGTTGAGAATAGGAGAAATAATCTTCCCCAGGGAGGAGCACACCAAGTGGTTATCTAATATTAAATGGTCAGCCCTGGAAACATACATATAAGTAACATTATACAGACTGAGCACATTATATTTAGGAATATATATGTACATGCATATATATGCACACATGTTAACAACAATCAACCAAAAAAGAGGCCATGAATTTAAAGGAGAGTAAGGTGGAGTATGTGGGAGTGTTTGGAAGGAGGAAAGGGAAGGAAGAAATGATATAATTATATTATAATTTCAACAATAATTTTTTTAAAATTACATTTATTTAATGGGTTTGTATGAGCACATCCATGGTGTGCATGTGGAGGTCAGAAGACAACTTTCTGGAGTCAGTTCTGTCCCACCACATAGGTCCTGAGAATAGAACTCTGGGTTTTAGCCTTGGCAGGAAGCACCTACTGAGCCGTATTTCTGGCCCTCAAGGGGATGTTCGAATCTGGAATGCCTAATATTCAGTCTTAAGTTGTTTTGTAAGCTGTGTGTTTCTCTTCTTCCTGCTACTTGATCTCACCAGAAGTGTCTGCGCAACACGGACCGGGAGTGGCAGCCATTGGAGAAAGAAGATCTGGGGTTGTCCAGCAGGGGTGTGTGTGTGTGTGTGTGTGTATGTATCCCTATTAGGAAATGTGACAGCGTGCACTGGAGCAGTGGTTCTCAACCTTCCTAAGGCTGTGACCCTTTAATACAGTTTCTCATGTTGTGATGACCCCAACCATAAAGTTATTCATTGCATAACATAACTGTAATTTTGCTACTGTTACGAATTGTAATGTAATGTTAATAGCTGGTATGTGACCCCTAACGAGGTTGTGATCCACAGGCTGAGAACCACTGCTCTGGTGGGAAACAGAGGAAAGAATAACAATTAGCAGAAGCAGGTGCCCAGCTGAGGGGCTCTTTGGTAGTGCTGGGAGGATGCCTTGGCTTTCTTATGCAGGGGGGTGGGGAACCAGATTCAATTCTAAGTGAATCTCGAAGGCAGACCAACTCTAGTCATGGGAGGCCTTGAACATCCAGGCTGCTTGTTCATGGCATTTTTCTAACCCATGCTTCCTGAACCTCAGATAGCATCATAAACAGACCACATGTGAGCAGCGGACATCAGGTGTGGATGAGAAAGGAGAGGGCTCCAGCTGTAACTACCCAGCCAGATAGAGGAGACATTAGTGTCTTGTTAAATTATACAGTGTTATATAATTTCTTTCTGGACCTTTATATCTCCCTGTGATGTTTAGAAACAAGGATCCTACGTCCACCTGCTCCCAATTTATCATGTGTGTGCATGGCTCTGTGTGTGTGTGTGTGTGTGTGTGTGTGTGTGTGTGTGTGTGTGTGTGCAGGCAAAGGGAGATGCAGCTCTCATGACAGGCATGATTCGTGTGTTAAAAACAGCCTCCCAGTCATTATCCAGCCTGCAGTCTTGGAAGATGACTTCCGACTGTCATAAATGTGGAATAAACATCCTTCTGCAATTGAGTCCACAGCAAACGCTCAGACGAGGTAGTGGCAGCTACCCCTTCCCTGCCTGGAAACTAGCAGCCAATCAAACGTTACTGCTTAGCAGCCACCTGTGACTCAACCACCTGAGTTGTCTGTGTGACCTGGAAGGCTGTGGGTGGGACAAAAGGGAAGGGAGACTATACAGGTTTTGTGATAATAGGGACATCTGTGTCCACCTGGTCCCTCTGTCTTATCCAGGCAAGTCCAGCTGTCCAAGTCCAACATGATGACGTACTTGATCTGGCCTGTGCCCACACCATCTCCCAACTGCTGCTTATTGCTTCCCTTACCTCTAGCCCTGTTCTATATTCATCTCCCGACCCTCCTGGCCTTCCCCATGTGATCATTCAAGCTTCCATCAGAGCCGTTGCTGGGGCAACTCTCGGGAGAGGTGGAGCAAGCAGGTTATCTCTGGTGTGATCTGAGAGTGGCTTATTCTTTCCAGAAAGCTCCTATTAAAATAATTATATTACCAGGGGGGGAGGGGTAGAGATGAGGGAGAGAAGAGAATAGCAAATTCAGCCTGAAAAATCGGCCAGAAATATTTTGTCGGTTAACTAATGCAAATGTTACTAGTCCAGGAAGGGAAGCTGCAGGTCCTGGGAAGATGTGATGGAGGAGAGTGTGTGTTAAAAGGGAAGGGGTGATAAAGGAGATGGGCAGGGGGAGGGCTGAGAAGGAACCAGAAAAGGGTGGTAAGATGGGAGAGGAGCCGGACAAGACATAACAGGAAACAGTGTCTTTGTGTGCGAGAGAGAAAAGAATGCATCCTGGATTTGGGAAGTGGGATCATTTGGATTCATTCATTTAATTAATTTATTTACTTACTGCTTTTTTGTTTGTTTGTTTGTTTTTGAGACGGGGCCTCACACGTAGCCTGAGCTGATCTCCAACTTGCTGTGTAGCACAGACTGACCGCAAACTCACGGTCTCCTCTCCTGCCAGCTGAACGCTTGGACGACAGGCACGCGCAACTAGGCTCGGCTTTCTAGTGGGCTTTCTTTTTTTCTTTTCTCTCTGTGTGTGTTTGTATGCACATGGGCATATGTGTATGAGGGTGCACTTGTGTGCATGCGTGTGCATGTGCATATGGTTGCCTGATTATGTGGAGGTCAGAGGTTGAGGTGGGAAACATCCCAAATAGCACTCCCATCTTATTCCTTTAGGCAGGGTCTCTCAGTCCAAACTCAGAGCTCACCAATATGACTAGTCTCCCTAGTCAACCGGCTTTGGAGATCCCATCTCTGCCTTTAGAGGCTGGGTCTACAGCTCGGCCACCATGCCCACTTGTCATTCATGTGGGTTCTGGGGATCTGATAAATAGTCCTCATGTTTTTGGGGTAAATGCTTTAATCACCGAGCCCCTTCCATAGTCCCTCAAGTGAATCCCTCCCCCACATTTTACAAAAGTGGATTTTAAATGTGGCTCGGCCACTGCGATTGTGACCCACTCTCAGGAGGTTTATTTCCCCCACAGCTAAAGACGATTGTGAGGGTCACAAAATATTATGTATCTGACTGAAGCCCACACCTCAGAAAGCATGTGTGTTCACCCACTGTGAGCATGCTTGTATACACACACACACACACACACACACACACACACACACACACACACCACTTTTGTCTAAGGTTAACTATCCTTCCAACCTTAGCAAAGGGCAAGCGAAGTTACAGTGTGCCTTTCTATACTCTCTCTGCCATTTGTATCACTTTCCTGGAGGCTCATCAAGACTGACCTGGTTGTGACAATCCTAAGAGACATCTCTAGCAATGTCTCTGTTTACAGGAGGGAGGGTCATGGGGGCAAGAGTTCACTCAACACAATAGAATTTCAGCCCTTAGCCATGAAGGCTCTTGTGATCACCCAGACCCCATGTTGAACCGGGAATGTTCAGGACAGCTAATTAGTTGGGTGCAGAGTCGCAAACATCAGAAAGACTGATAGTGTGACATTAATTAGGACTCAGCTGAGTGTGTGGTGTCTGTGCTGCATCATAAAAGGCCAGAGTCTGCAGCCGTTTGGGGAAGGCAGCAGTTGACACGCCTGCTTTCTCACTGTGCCAGGCCAGCGAGGCGGGGCTCTGCCAGGTGGTAGTGGACACAGGGACCCAGCTCCTCTGATGAAGACACAGCCCCCTGACACACACTGATTAAGAGGCACACAGGTGGGTGCTGGTTGGTGGTGGCGCATGCCTTTAATCTCAAGTAGAGGCAGGAGGATCTCTGAGCTTGAGGCCAGCCTGGTCTACATAGTGAGTTTCAGGACAGCCAGGGCTACACAGAGAAACCTTGTCTCAAACAAAACAAGCAAACAAAAGAGAGACACAGATTAATTTTCGTTGGAGTCTGTTGGCATGAACTGTGCTTCAAGTTGGCTGCGCAGATCAGAACCAGACACTTGTGCTCCAGCAGCAGGTGAGGAAAGGGTGTCCTGGAGAGGAGCAATGCTGCCCTCCAGTCCCTTTAATTACAGCTCCCACTGTGATTGCTGAACAGTTACTGTGCTGAGGATTTTTCAAACTTGTTCCCATTAAGTCATCACAACTACTCTACCAGAAACCATTTTCTTACCTCATTTGCAGATGAAGAAATCAAAGATCTGTCAGCAAGGTCAAATAACTGGCTGACAGGTGTCTCTAATGGCAATCATTTGGGTCCTGGGATTTCTACACTCAGGTCATTTGTTTTTTAATACCTGCATAGCATAATCTCTAAATAAAACTTGATCACCATGTTGCTGGACAAGAAGGAAGAAGTAGTCTGTGGCATGAATTTTGTCAGGTAGGACTGCACTTAGCTGACAGAAAAGGGCAGGTCAATGCCCAGTGTTCCTAGCAGCATTGCAAGGGACTAAGATCATACTGTATTTCCTTCTCAAATTGTGCTCTATCCCACTAAATAGACACAAGTCCACAAGATCAGTTAGTAACTAGGTTCTTATGTCCTGGGTCCTAAAAGAAGTTGACTGAACATTTTGATGGGGCCCTGGCAAGAAGAATGGCCCCACCTGGGATAATGACACTATGTGTGGTGGTCTGAAAGAAAAAGTCCCCAGAAGGGAGTGAGACCAGTAGGAGGGGGACTTTTTGCAGTAGATGTGGCCTTCTTGAAGGAAGTGTGTCACTGTGGGGGTGGGCTTTGAGGACTCCTCTCCTCAAGCTACGCCAAGTGTGGCATACAGTTCACTTCCTGTTGCTTGCGGATTAAGATGCAGAACTTTCAGCTCCTCCAGCACCATGTCTGCCTGCATGCTGCCATGTTTCCCAATGTGATGATAATAGACTAAGCCTCTGAAACTGTAAGCCAGCCCCAAATAAATGTTTTCCTTTATAAGAGTTGCCACAGTCATGATGTCTCTTCACAGAAACCCTAACACACTGTGAGTCACAGATCACGAGTGTTATCAGCTCAGAACCATATATGTCTCACATGGGCCTTATGGTAGGCCCAGGAGGTAGGTCTGATTGCATCCATTTACCTACAGCAAAGCTGACACTCAGAGAGTATGGTGCATATAAAATGTCGCTGCTGTGATTCATGAACATGAAGCTGAGCTTAGCCTCTTATTTAGAATGCTCTACGGCCACTTTTCTAGGCGAGTGAGAGTAGATTTGAAAATTACCTTCTCCCCACCTTGTTGATTTGTGGGCCCCCAGTCACCACAGACACCCCATGAGAGCATGAGAGACAGACACCCAAGGAGAGGCTAGACCAGGTCATCCAGTCTGCTTTCCTTACTTTTAACTGTATATGGAGCTAATAAAACTGAAAACACAACATTGAATCAAAGGCTTCATTTCATTTGCTCGAGTGGGTCCTACAAATATTTAGTAAGTTTGATGGAGAGATAAATAAAGATCCTAAGGCAGCTGATCAGAATAATGTTTCTTACCAGAAAGAAACTCAGTGGTGTTGATGGTCGGTGAAATACAGTTTGTTCTTCTGGAGAGAAGGAGAATGAAGAGGTGTTTGGATGAGAACAAGCCAGACATCAACAGAGGAGTGAGTGGGAGATGCTGGGAGTGAGGAGGGGCATCGCAGGGAAGGAAACCAAGACGGCATGGCAAGGAGACCCGTATCCCAGGGCAGCCTTGGAAATAATTATGGCTCATAGAAAAATCAATCAGCAAGCTTCTGCTGAATGCTGGGAGCACAGAGTGAGGTGAAAGCAGAGGACCGGGCTCCTTTGCAGTACACTATACTGGGGGAGATAAAAATAGCATGCTTGAAACAATTAGAGAGCAATTAATGCCAACCTGTCTGGTTCTGACTCAAGTACAACAGGAATCAGAGTGGAGGAGGTCTGAGGAGCTGGAATAGTCCATCAGGCCCTGGTAGGGAAAGGCTCCTGGAGCCCAGAGTTCTTGGACATCTGACGTTTGAGGGGAGGGCCCATTCTTATAGATGCTCTGCTTATGCAATACAGCACAACCCACACTAACCACATTCCTGCCCTTCCAGAAGTTTCTGATTACAAAAGAGAACACAGTGCTTGATTTATGACATTTTGACTTGTGAGTAAATGGATGATCTGGGTTCTAGAACTTCTCAATGTCACTCAAGGAGTGGAAGGCAGGAAAAGCATGGTTACAGAATGGTACCTGAACCATTCTGTTTGCAGGTAGGGACTATCTCTACTCCATTTCTATTAAGACCCCATATTGGGGGCTGGAGAGAATGTTCAGCATTTAAGAGCACTGATTACTCTTCTAGAGGACCCAGATTCTATTCCTAGCACCCACATGGTAGCTCATAACCTCCTGTAACTCTAGTCCCAGGGGATCCTCCTCAGATACCTGGCACACACATGGTCCACACATATATATTTAGGCAAAACAGCAAAGCACCCATACATAAAAGTAAATACATTTTTTTTAAAAATACGAACTCACTGAAACTATGACAGGATGCACAAGACCTTCACAGGTTCAAGCCAGACAGGATCCCTGCACTGAGAGGGGGAAGTAGACAAGGGGTCCCACCCCTAACCAAGAAGCTATTTGCAGTTGGTACCTGCTGGCAAAGGTACAATTGGTTTTCTCCAGTGAATGTCACTGGGTATATCAAGCACACTCCAGATCAAGCACCACGCCCAGGAGTAGCTGGCCAATACAAAATGAACTCCACGGTTTTGTTTTTGTTGTTGTTTGGTTTTGTTTTGTAAGCATTTTGTTTTGTTTCAGCATTTTTCCTTTTGGTCTTACTGGTCTTTTTCTCGTTTGTTTTGAATTTTGTTTTTGTTGGTTTTTTTTTTTCAGGTTTCTTTTTATTTTTCTAGTATTTTTGGAAAGAGAGCATAAAATTGGGTGAGTGGGGAGGTGGGAAGGGTCTGAGAGGAGCTTGGAGAGGGGAAACATGATCAAAAGATATTGTATGAAAAAAGTACTTTTTTAATTAAAAAAAAAAAAAAAAAGAGGAAACCATGTTGGGAGAGATGGTCTGGGATGATGCTAATATAGTCTACTGGTTTCAAAACACTGTGGTGATATATTGTGTCCTCCAAAATATTGTGCACCCTAATAAAGTTTATCCGAGGATCAGAGGAAAAAGCCAGCCACTATATTAAACATAGAAGTCAGGCAATGATAGCACACGCCTTTAATCCTGTCACTTGGGAGGCAGGGAACCTGTCTGGATCTCTGTGAGTTCAAGGCCACACTGGGAACAGAGCCAGACATGGTGGCACATGCCTTAAATTCCAACACTAGTTAACCATAAAGGTCTAGAGGTCTGTACAGACAGACAGGAAGTGAGATGCAGAACAGAAAGGTATGTAAGTGTGGGTATACAGGAAGTAGGTCTCTTTGGCTGAGGATCTCCAAGTGGTGAGAATGTGGCTGGCTTCTTTCTGCTTTTCTGATCTCTCAGTTTTAACCCCAATGTCTGGCTTCAGGTGTTTTATTATTATTATCATTATTATTATTATTATTATTATTATTATTATTATTATTAAGACCATTTAGCAATTTGTCTTACAAAACACCTCATGGCAGAGACTTTTCTTGGAACCTAGAACTTGATAATTCGCACCATGCTGTGGGTGATCTTTTCCTAAACTGCATAACCTTTTCCTAAATACACATCTTTTTTTTTTAAAGATTTATTTATTTATTATGTATACAGAAGATGGCGCCAGATCTCATTACAGATGGTTGTGAACCACCATGAAGGTGCTGGGAATTGAACTCAGGACCTCTGGAAGAGCAGTTGGTGCTCTTAACCTCTAAGCCATCTCTCCAGCCCCTAAACACACATCTTTTAAGTCTGCAAATAGATTACATCGACTATATAGTATTATATAGTGCTATAGGTACTAGATGTCAATATTGAGAGTGAGATTTTTTTTCCTCTAAAAATAGTTACTTTCAGGTGGGGAGAATAAATATATGTATCCATTTAGCATGGTGTGTAGTTGCTATCAGGGCATACTGTGCAGACCAGGAGGAGAGCAGGAGAGAAAGGCCCCCCAAACAGTCCAGAGAAGTGGGAGCTGATCCCAAAGAAGAGTTGACACTGGATTCTGGAATGTGCTCTGTCAGGGTGGGGTGTCCTCAGTGGGAAAAAATCTGTGGGCAGGTGGAAAGGGATATGCAAAAGCTGAAAGTGTGAGGCTATAACATGTCCTGAGAGCTATAAATAAGAGGGTTATGAGAGGAACATTCCAAAGGAGGAGGGTGAGCCATGGCGTTGTCGAACAGACCAGCAGCAGCAGCCTGCTTAGGAATGCCTGTGTAAGCCATCCCAGTGGGACAGACTGTGCTTTCAAATGGTTGAGGGATCATCAAGAAATGTTGGTGGCAGAGTAACATGGTCAAACATGTGGATTCAAAGAGAATGGAGTGGGTACTCAGAGGTAGGAAAGGATAGCCGAGGCAAGAGACACAGAGCATATGTAGGAGGTCATTGCAGGATGCACACTAGAAACCATGAAATCTATGTGTGGGGAAGCAAGGGTGGAGAGAGTCTAGAGGGCTATTTACAGACTAAAGGCAGCAGGGCTTGTCTGCCAGCTGGGGGTGAGGTTGGAGATGGTGAGACCTCCAAAGGTTGACTGTGATGACAGATGACAGGGACAGACATTTCATACATGACCAGTGCTTGGGCTCTCCCCATCTCGGGCTCCTTCCAGTCTGGAACCCTGGAACAGTGTACTCCAAAGTAAATTCCCCCCAGCTCTTCAGCTCTTCTTGGAATCCTGCCCAGTTGGTTTGACCTGCACCCTGCCCTCAGCCAGAGAAGCTTCACCCACTTTGTGTCCTCTGGAACAGGCTGTTCCCTTACATCCCAGGTACTATCCAGCGGGGAGCCCCAACACCAAACAGTGCTTGTGAGTACTAATGCAGACACTGCTCCTTTTAGAAGCACACCCTCCTAAGACATTAATATATATATATATATATATATATATATATATATATATATATATATATATATATTTCATTTGCTTTTTTTGAGGGAGATTCTATTGGTACCAGACAACCCCAGATTCTCTCCACCCCCAGACCTTCATGGTCCTGAAACTCCCCTGTATCAGAATGGTCTGATGAGTGAGCTTCTGTGTGATAGTCGCTTCCAGCCCACTTTAGCCGTTCACACCCATGACCATGCTCCAGGTTGTGTCATCTCTTGAAGTGGTTTCGTCTCTGAACACTGCTCACCGTGTCCACCTTCTGACCAGTGTCACACCCTTCCACCTCCTCACCTGTCTGACTGCACAGCTCCTTGAAGACAAGTTCTCTGGCTGGCCCCACAAAACGCTTTCGTGTTAAAGGTTTGAAGGCCACTCGATGGGCTTTGCGAGTGACTTGATACTGTGGGCTGTGATACAGTCAGTGGATGAGTTCCCTAAGGGTTCAGAGCCTTCGTGCATCACTGGGAGGTGTGAAATTTTGTGAAGTAGGACCTCATTAGAGGAACTGGATCACAAGGGATGTGTTCTTGGGGGCTGTATATTTCCCCAAGCCCTTCCTCTTCGTTCTCTCTGCTTCCTGGCTGCAGGAAGTGAGAAGCCCTGCTCAGCCATGTGCTCCCTGCCACCATGGTCCTGCCTCACAGACCCTGGAACAATGAGGCTAACTGACCATGAGCTAAAACCTGTAAACCTCGAGCCAAAACAAATCTTCCATCCTTACATTGGTTTCTTTCTTTCTTCCTTTCATTCTCTCTCTCTCTCTCTCTCTCTCTTTCTCCTTTTTTCCTTTATTTTTTTTTGCCCCCAGATAATTTGTTAACACAATGAAAAGTCTGACCATGACAGATCCCCTCCTCCTGTTCCACCTTGTTAATCTTACTGTCTGAAGCTTGGAAACTAACATTCAAAGCCACCTGAGCTTCGCTCATCCATCTTTTCAACCAGAGTGCTGGCTCTAAATTGCAAATATAATGATGTCAGTCACTTTTGTACTTACAGTATTTCACTGGCTCTCCAAACTCTTTTGTGTAACACTTAAGCCCCACAGTGATGGACCTGTCTACCACACCAGATCTCACTTTTTTTTTTATTCTGTCCTGAATTTTATTGTAGTAGCCCCCCAGGCCTTAATAGGCCCCCAGACCTTAGCACAACTGACACCATGATGAAAGTACCATTTAGACTGGGGAACCCAACACTTAGGCAGCAACACCTACCAAAAGGACAAAGACATAATCCATCAAAATCCATAGTTTTGGGAAGTTCCCTAAATGTACTAACCATGCCTTTTGGCTTCTGTAGTTCTACTTCTGAGGAACTGTTTTTGTTAACTGAGGTATGTCAATCCAGGGTGCTGTGAACTTCTGTACACTGTGAATATATGTTACCCTTATTAGTTAATAAAGAACTGACCGGATGGTAGCCAGGCAGGAAGTATAGGCAGGACAGCCAAACTGAGAATGCTGGGAAGAAGAATGGCAGGGTCAGAGGAGTTGCCAGGAGATGCAGAGGGAAGAAGGCATGCCGGAGGACGGGCAAGGCCACAAGCCACGTGGCAAAGCCCAGATAAGAAATGAGGGTTAAATTAAAATGTAAGAGTGAGCTAGTAACAAGCCTGAGCTGTTGGCTGATCATTTATAATTAATATTAAGCCTCTGTGGGGTTACCTGGGATGCAGCTGTGGGACAGGGAAACTCTACCTACACCAGGATGTGTTTTTTTACACTTAAAAGCTCACCCTGAGAAAGGTGTGGGACTACTCTGGGGTCCAGCAGCTAATAAAGACTTTCTATTGGCTTGAACCCATGTCTGAATAGTTTTCTGCGGTGGGTACCTCACAACATTCATTCTGTCATAATGTAAACCACCTGAGGTGTCCACCACATCTTGTGCCCTTACCCTTTCCTGCACACACTTCCCCCTGCCTAAAACCATGGCCTCTTCATTATTTACCTACTTACATCCTTCAGGATGCATCTGGAACCCGGAACACATGCTCCTTAGCACATGCTCAGGTCATGGTGTTTTAATACGATGCATCTGACATTCATTCCACTTCCTTCAGTTCTTGAAATACTTTCTCCATCCAGATAACCCTGGAGAGTCTCCACTATTAAGACGTTCCTATTTTGTTACAGCATACATGATTGGCCCGGCAGAGATCAGAGCCTTGTCCTCTATGTCGGACCATCCTGTTCTTTCAGTCTTCCATTATTGCTGTGTGCTGAGGACCTCTCAAGTACCAGAAACAATGTCTGCTCTTTACACTCTGGCTCCTGAAGTACTTGTTCTCCTAATAAAGCCCCCCCCCCCCATGCCTCTCAGTGCTGTGAGATGAAAGCTGCTAGGCCTGGCTGTTCCGTAGCAGGCTGCCTCATCAGGAACTTGAGAGGACAGTTGGGAGAGAGGGGTATGTAATGCGAGTTCTCTGAAGGACCAAACCCAGTGGCTTCCTTGAAATATCCCTTTCACTGCTGATGAAAGGGCTCCTCCAGACTCTGGAGGTTGGAATCTGCAAAGACAGTTACAACTTCTCTGCCACGTATTCGTTTCTCTCTTTGCTGTGTTGTCCATGCAATCATCAGACCTAACGATCATTTCTGTGGAGGCCCACAAAGGTTTCCTAGTGAGATCTGAGTTTGCTTTATCCAGCAGGGCTGCATTAGGGGATTGCTTGAACATGTGCATGGTTTCTAGGTGATTGGAAGGCTCTACATTTCACTGAGCTAGGGGGAGGTCTTATGCTGCACCCCTTGGCATTCCTATAAATAGCCCTTTAGAAGAGATAGAAGGGGCCAGTGGATGTTGATACAGGCCCTCCCGAGGCTATCCTGTGTTTCTATCTGTCTCTCTCCCCTCTATCCTTCTATCTAAATCTTATCCCTCACTCCTCCAGAGTACCCTGGGGTAAAATGTGGGAGCCAGTCTCCCAGCTGGCCTCCCACACATTTCCCCTTTTCTTTTCTTTTCTTTTTTTATTTGTTTGAGACAGAATCTCTTAGAACCAAGGCTAGCCACAACTCCTGATCTTCCTGCCTCTGTCTTCCAAGTGCTGGGCTAATGATCTTTTTATTTTCCTGTCAGAGCTGGGGGTTACACCTAGGGTCCCACGTGTATCAGACAAGTGTTCTACCAATGTGTTGCATTCTTGGTCCCAGGCAGCAGACAGAATACATTATAATATAGACATCATCAGGCTGTCCATCTGCCACAATGCCCTTAGTGCCTCTCACTGCTGAGCCTTTTTTCTCAATCTGTTTTCTGAGACTATCAGAATAACTGAGATTGGACAATTTACCAAGGGAAGGGGTTTATTTAGCTCATAGTTCTAGTAGTTGGAAACCAGACGAGGTGGCTTAATCTGCTAAGGGGCTCAGTCAGGATATATACATCTATCACAACAGAAAATAGAGTAGTATGCAATGGCCTGGGAAGGAGATAAGATGCCAGTAGCTGCCTTGCTTTATAATGACTTGTTCACATGTCAACTAATTCAGTCCCAGGAGACCTATATTAATTCCTCTTGAAGACCCAGCTGCTTCTTGATGTTTCCTCTTAGTACTGCTACAATATCAATTAAGTTTCAAAATGAGTTTTAGTGGGGACAAATCATGTCCAACCCATGTCATGAGAGGCATAGCAGTCTTCTTTTCTGGGCTGGATGCCCTTCCCACCCTGTGGTAGGCCTGTGTGTGGCTTAGGTATTCTGAATAAGACTGGTACCTCCTCATCGCCATACCTCTCCATTTGCTCCAGATGACACATTCTTGTCTTACATCTTTTCTCTGGACAGCTCTGTGGTGCACTTTTCTTCTGTAAAGAGGATACGTTCCCTTGTTTTCCCCATGACTTCTCAGCATGAATGGAAGGGATCACTCTTCTGTGCTTTCCCCAAGGGTTCCTCATGCTACACAAAGATACTTTATCATTCAGAAATGATCCCTACACACTCCTATGTCAGTCACAGAGGACCAGAGTAGTTACTCCATGAGATTGACTTATGTAGCTATCTATAGGAAGGGGACACACATGGACCTGTAGAAGCCACTATGTCTATAATAATAAGATAGGTTTTCTTGGGATTGACTTGGTTTATGGATAAAAGGTCATTGATGTTGGACTCAAATAGACACCAGCTCATCTTTACTGTTTGCATTTAGTCTCTCAGCCTTATTTTCCTTATCTGTATAATGGGAATGGAAATACAGATTTTTGGAGACTTTTAATAGAGATTAAGGGCAATGGTAAAACATGGATAAGCTTGAGTTGATATTAGGCATTTGGCAGTGATGCTTAGAATAATACTTATTCCTTGCTGTTTCCTCCTTATACTCCAACCCCTGTCCTTGAAAATATATTGATAACTACCTTTTATGCAAGTTCCATCCTCACCCAGCCTTCTCTTCAAATCTTTATGTTCTTAATATTGTTTCCATCACTGTTCCCTCTGGGACATTTGACCTTTGAGCTTCTTTTTCCAACCACCATGATCCTTCATAGGTAGAAGGTCTTAAAGTCATGTAGTACTGGCGGTCACTCTAGAAGAGTGAGTGAGAAATAATACTGAATACTTACTCAGGGCCCACTTCCTTGCTTAGCTCTGAATGTGCAGTAGACATTCAGCACTTGGGATGTGGGCACATTATTTCCACACCACAGATGGGGAGACTGAGTTTAGAGCATTAAATGAACCAGATGGTTTAGCAAGTGGTGAAGCCCAACCAAAGTCCTTGCTCTCAACTCGTACCTTGTCCCTGTATTCCTCGGGGACTCTCCCTAGCTGATGAATTGCTGTATTCAGGATAGGGCTGGGCTGTATGGAGGGGTGTCTGCAAAGACTTACTAATGCCCATTTTGGCATTAAGGCACGATAGACAAGTGTTCACCCTACTAGCCCTATCTAGAAGATTCCCCAGACACTAGGAGAGTCCAGGCTTCTTCCTCCTTCCCTTTGAAGCACACACACTAGTGTGGATAAACACTTTCAACAGAGAGCTTCTTCTCTCTGCCCCCGGAAGATGTGCTGGATCAGCTCTCAGAAATAAAGGAATCTGAAGGAAGGCAGGACGTAACAGCCTGAAGGGGATGCTGTCCATGGAGTGAGCAGTTCCGCACTGGAGCTCTGACATGAGGTTTCCTTCAACTTCTGCCAGCTCTGGAGAACATTTAGTACCTGGAATTCTTGCCAAAGATCCCACTTGGGGGTTGTCCCAGTTTCCCAGTCATCCTTCCCTGGGGGGCCGTCCCTTCTGCTTCCTCATAGCTGTCCCCAGCACTGTGCTTCACTCATTCGGTTCCTGCCATTCCTTCCCCATGGCTCTGATCTGTTGGAGCTCCTGCCATTTGCTTCTTTCTCCCTTTCCATTTCCTTCCTGCCCCATGGCCCGGTGAGCTGTCCATGTGTCCGGAGCTCCACGACTGAGGTCCATTCTGGGTGGAACATTTTTCTCTGGCCTCTGCATGGAGGCTTCCCAGTTTGTGTTCAGAGACGATTTCCCTGACCACGTGGGCTGGTCACCTCCTGGCCCAACTCACTTCTGGGTTACTCTGTTTTA
The DNA here is from genome assembly GCF_903995425.1 of Onychomys torridus. NCBI lineage: Eukaryota > Metazoa > Chordata > Mammalia > Rodentia > Cricetidae > Onychomys > Onychomys torridus. Next base: position 33,938,805 of record NC_050449.1, on the reverse strand, counting down.
TTTCATTAAGGCAGTGCCAGGTCCTAAAACCCCCATCTTTCTCTCTTAATTTAGCGGTCATCACGGCACTTACCCTGCTAGGATGCAAGATTCCTCAGGATACAGTTCCCCTCTCTGCCGGATGCTACATCTCTAGTTCCAAAAACAGTTCCAGGGACACGGGGGGGGGGGGGGAGTCTCCGGACACATTTTAACTAACCAAATGTGATCCCCATGTGACTCTTTATAGTGGCACGGTGTTCATGAACCATGCATCAAGATCTTCTGAGTTCAAATCCTACCAGGTCCTCACCTCCCCCTCTATAAAATTCAGAGAGCAAAAATTCTTTCTGCCTCGTAGTGAGGGTCAAGTGAGTCGGTGCATAGGAAGTGGACAGAACCCCACAAGAGTACACTATTATTAGTAATGTGTTCTACAGCAGCCAGAGGCCGAACATTGCCATACAAATGCGGTTCATATCAGGTCTGCCTAGTGCTACTTCTTTCCCCATATTGTGTCCTGGGAAGGACTGACCTTGTTTGTGTCCCTCCAGGGGTCAAACTCAGTTGACAGCGATAGGGACAGTGCCAGGCATTGGCTACTCCCTAAGAATAGACCTATGCATTGGGCCACCAGTTACTTCTGGACACAAAACAAACCCTCCCCAGATAATCCTGTCTGTTGCTGGCATTTATATCTCTCTCATTTACTGATTTCTCTCATTAACTGGTTATTTTGGTCCACCAAGACCTCTTTGGGTAGTGAAGGGGACAGTTTAGGTGAATTCAATTCACAGAACAGTACCACTGAGCAGCCAGGCACAGTTGCTGATAGTTGAAAACACTGCAGCTTTCTGCTGCCAAAAGATAATACTTGATGCTCAGCGGCTTTTGTCAAATCCTCAGAGGGCTGCTCACTGATCTAGCTATCACCATCTTTCTTGGGAAAGGTTTATGTAGCTGTTCTCCACACTCTCTGTTCAGTTTTACAGTTTCCCCCAAAACCTTCCTCTTCCTGCCCGAGTTGGAATGAATTCATTCACCATGTTCTGCGTGCACATTTTGTCTTCATTTCGAAAGCAGCTGTGGCATGATGCCCTTCTGATGTTGGTGGGCTGTGGCTGCTTGGTGTCATGAGTTATCTTTTTTCTTATCTGTGTGACGTCACTTACCATCCCTCACACACACTGTGCCCAACATGTTGGCTGTAGGCTTCTTCATACTCTGAGTCCAAGTCTTCCCTGAGACTCAGACACATCTCTCTTCAGTAGGCATCCTAAGGTACCGGAGGAGCTGGTGTGGTGGCACATGCCTTTAATTCCAGCACTCAGGAGGCAGAGGCAGGTGGATCTGAGTTCAAGGCCAGCCTTGTCTAAAAAGGGAGTTCTGGGACAGCCAGGACTGTTATGCAGAGAAATCCTGTATATAAAAAAGAACAAACAAACAAACAAACAAACAAAAAAACTAAACAAACAAACTAGGCACTGTACTTAGTGTGGATTCTGAAATGATAAAATAAATTAAGAAATCTCAGGTTAGAGAACTTTGGCAATTTGACCAAGTCTTTGAATGAACATGAATCCCAGAAATCTGCCTACTGAATTTCAGTTATGTCTTTGTCGGGGCTTCTGTTGCTGCAATAAAACACCTTGACCAGAACGCAAGTTGGGGAGGAAAGGGTTGATTTGGTTTACACTTCCACAGCATTATTGAAAGAAGTCAGGACAGAACTCAAACAGGGCAGGAACCTGGAGGCAGGAGCTGATGCAGAGGCCATGAAGGGGTGCTGCTTACTGGCTTGCTCCCTATGACTCATTCAACTTTCTCATAAAACCCAGGACCACCAGCCCAGAAAGGCACCATCTAAAATGGGTTGGGCTCTCCCCCATCAATCACTAATTAAGAAAATGCCTTACTGCCGGATCTTATGGAGGCATTTTCTCAGTTGAGGTTCCCTCCTTTCAGATGACTCTCGTTTGTGAGCCATGTTGACACAAAACCAGCCAGCACAAGTTATGTCAAACTATTATGTAGCAAGCCTTCTTGTCAGACTACCTTTTGATCACCAGCCCCCAAATAAGGACCCGGAGACTTCTTACTAATTATGAAAGCTTGGCCATTAGCTTAGGCTTGTCCCACTAGCTCTTATAATTTAAGTTAACCTGCTTTTATTAATCTATGTTCTGCCACGTGGCTTGGTTACCTCTCCTCTGTACTGTACATCTGACCTCTTCAGTGTCTCCCTGGCATCTTCCTACCTTTCTTCTTCCCAGAGTTCCCACTTATTCTTTCCTGCCTAGCTATAGGCCATTCAGCCCTTTATTAAACCAATCATAGTGACACATCTTCACACAGTGTAAACAAACATTCTGCAACACTACCATGAGTGGAACACCCTCTCAGAGCCTGCAGAGGTTCAGAGCTCAGCAGGGCAATGTGTGCAGGTATATGGTTTGACCACTGATATTTTTTATTTAAGCCACTGATTGGTTACAACCTATGTTCCTAAGTTAGGCCGTCAGCTTATTCACTTATAAGGCTGCTGAGGGACTCAGGAGTGGAGTGGCCTCAGGCCAAAGTTAGTTTAGCTGAATGATATTAAGAGTGAAAGGAGAAATAAGCATTAAACAGACAATTGGATGGCAGTGGGGAAGAGTGCTGGTCTACACCAGGACTGTGACGGGACACTTGTACATTCCAGAGAATGAGGCCTAGAGAGTATCCGGCTGGGACTCAAAAAGGATGCAAAAAGCAATTCCATCTAAGACTTAAATGTCTGTGCAGGAACCAGACTGTGCAAGGAACAAGCAGGCTAAAATAGGATAGCTGGTCTTTATCCTTCCGTAGTGGGAGGTTGTTCAAGGTTCTGAGTCAGGGTTGGATACCATCAGACACACAGCATGGAAGGATAGCCTGGCTGCTGCATGGGGAATGGAGTAAGATGTGAGGGAAACTAAAGGAAGGAAGGAGGATACCGGTTAGCAGGTTGGGCTGTAGTCAAGTACTAAGCGATGGTGGGTTTGGTTACAGTGACAAAGAGGGAGGAGAGGGTTGAAGAAACCTTGAATGAAAGAATCAACCAGATTGGTGAGAGACCAAATTAAAACTTCTGTGTTGTTTCAAGTTGTTTCTGCTCTTGTCCCTACCACTATGGGCTTCTGGAACAGCAACTGGGCCTATCCTGTCTCTGAGCCAGTTACCAGTAAGCATACAGTGAACAGTGTCTTGTCTTGGGGCGTCTCCACGCATTAGATACACTTGATATTTGACGACTGGAGGTAAAGCCAGCTCTCACGCGCTGACATAGACAGTGTGCGGGTACAAGCTGAATGGGGCCCGTGGAATCTTGAGGGTTCCTGAAGCTGAACTTTCATATGTCCTCCAGATGGCTAAGCACAGCCAATTAATATGCTTGTTGTTTGCTGGGAGATGAGAAGTCCTTAATTGAAAATAAATATTAATGTGTTCATTTTCACTAGTGTATTCATTCACCTACTCACCAGATTTTTATTGAGCACAAATGATACTCAAGAGTGTCTGTGTTGGACAATGTAGGTGATGAAAGTAGGTCTCAGGGTAATGTTTGAGCCACATTTGAAGTCTAAAATAAGAGTATTTGAGGTCCAGTGTATTATATAGATTTCTTTTCTTAAATTATAGTAAAATATAGGTTGGGGATGTAGCTCAGTTGGTAGAGTGTTTACCTAGCATCCACAATGCCCTGGTTTGATTTCCACATCACAGAAACTGGGCAGGACGGCTTATTCCTGTTATCCCACCGCTTAAGAGGCAGCAGCAAGCGGATCAGAAACTCACAGCCATTCTCAGCCACATACTGAGTATGAGGCCAACCTAGGCTACATAAGAGCCTGTCTCAACAAAATCATGGTAAAAAAATACATAACACATATATGCAGTGTATATCACACAAAATATGCCATTTTAACCTTTTAAAATAGTGCCATTTGGAGGCATTGAGTGCAACCACACTGTTGTGTGACATCATCTATCACCACAGCATTTCCATATTCCCAGCTTCCTCCTTCCTCCAGCTCCTGGCAACCACCAGTTCCTCTCAGTGACTGTATGAATACAACCACTCTAGAAACCTCATGTAAGAGGAATCATATAGTATTCGTGCCTCTATGACAGATTCGTTTCCCTTTGGGGATGTCTTCAAGGTTTGTCTCTGCTTTAGCATGAATTAGAATTTCCTTCCTTATTAAGGCTAATAGAATTCATTGTGTGTGTATGTATATATACTGGATAGTAAATTTTATTTGTTCATTCATCTGTAAACGGACAGGTAGTTTGAGCCTATCTTTTGGCTATTATGAATATTGTTGTTATGAATATGCATCTAGCTCTTTAAGTATCTGTTGTCTTTCTGGTGACCATCCTGTTTCATTTTCTTAATAAACTTGACACAAGCTAGAGTCATCTGGGAAGAGGAACTACAATTGAGATAATGCCTCCATCAGATTAGCCTGTAGGCAAATCTGTGAGGGCATTTTCGTGATTAATGGTTGAGGCAGGAGGGCCCAGACGCTGTGGGTGGTGCCATCCCTGAACAGGTGGTCCTGAGTGGTATAAGAAAGCAGACTGAGTATGCTGTGAGGAACAAGCCAGTGAGGATCTCTCTTCCATGGCATTTGCTTCAGTTTCTGACTCTGGGTTCCTGCTATGAGTTCCTGTCTTGATTTCCCTCAACAGTGGATTGCGACATGGAGGTATAAGCCAGATAAATCCATCCCTCCACGAGTTGCATTTGGTCATGGTGTTTATGACAGCATCAAAAAGCACACTAGGGTAAGGTCTCTAATGGAAGTAGAATTGCAGGACCATACACTAACATCTGGAGGAATGACCATACACTAACATCTGGAGGAATGACCATACTGTTTGCCACGGTGGCTTCAGCATTTTACATCCCTGCTATCAACACACATGTTTCCAGCTTTTCCATATCATTGCTAACATGTGTTACTTTATAGGTTCTTTTTGTGGGTGAGTCCTGTAGTTGAGACAGGGTTTTGTGTAACCCATGATAGCCTCAAACCCGATAGTCCTGAGGATGGCTTTGTACTTCTGATACTCCTGTCTTTCTTACCTCTCAAGTACTGGGGTGTTTGTTTTCTGGTAACAGCCATGCTAGCATGTGTATAGCTGTACCTCGTCGTCATCATCATCATCGTCATCATTGTCGTAGCTCTGATTTGCATTTTTCCAAGTACTAGAGACAATGTCTTTTCGGGTGCATATTTGCTATTTGTATGTTTTCTTTGAATCTGGTTGCTGTTGTATTAACAGTATTCCCTTTGAATACACCCACATAAACTGTCTTAATCTGTTCAGGCTGTGATAACAATACGCCATAAACTGGGTCACTTTCAAACAATAGAAATTTATTTCTCCCAGTGCCAGAGGGTGAGGCATCTAGTCAGATTTATTGTCTAGTGAGAGCCTACTGTCTAGTTTATAGATGGTAACTTGTTGGGTACCCACATGGTACAGATGGCAAGAGAGCTCTTTTGGCTTTTTTTTTTTTAAGACTTTTTTTTTAAGGTTTATTTATTTATTTATTATGCTTACAGTGTTCTCCCTGCATGTGCCCTTGCAGGCCAGAAGAGGGCACCAGATCTAATTGCAGGTGGTTGTGAGCCACCATGTGGTTGCTGGGAATTGAACTCAGGACCTCTGGAAGAGCAGTCAGTGCTCTTAACCATCTCCAGCTCTCTTTTGGCTTTTTTAAAATAAGGGTGCCAATCCCACTGGGAGCCTTTTGCTTCATCATTTTTTTCACCTGCTGTTCTGGCTTGGATTTGACTTGAATGCATCTTCCAAGAGTTCATACGATGGAAGCTTGGCCCTTAACGTGGCGATGGTAAGAGGGGATGGAGCCTTTTAAGAGGTGGGTCTTGCTGGAATGCTGCTGTTGGAAGGGATGAAGGCTGTTCTCAGGAGACCCAGAATTAGTTCTCTTGTATCAGGCAGCATTCTCTAGAGGAATATGAACAACGGAATGCATATAATTGTAAGAAGGAATTTATTAGATTGGCTTACATGATCAGGGCCTGAGAGTCCCATAATGGCCATCCTCAGACTGGAGAATGGAGAAAACTAGAAGCCACTTAGCCTAAGAAGCCAGACACCCCAGAACAGGAGGGGGCTGATGATGCAGCTCATCCAGGAGCTCTCTTCAGTGAGGCTGGTATGGATCATCAGATGGGGAGGAGGCTGGTGTCTGATGCCATCTGCCATGAGGTCCTTAGCAGAGCTGACACGATGCCGGTGTGGGTTCCACTTGAGGCTCCATGGCTGTGAGCTATGTTGTCTGTTTTCAAATGTGTGACTCAGCTTCAGTACTTCCTTAAAACAATGGACAGCAAACCAACAGCTCCTTCCCCCAAAGGCACCATGTTGGAGGTGAGGCTTTACTCTGAATTTTGGGGTGACCCACAGATTCGTGCCACAGCGGAAGTCAGACTGGCTTACAGTGCGATGATTCAGTTTAAGTGTCTGCATCGGCTGTAGCTGCAGTTCCAGCATCCGGCAACACTTGACTTCCTAACACAGTAGTGTCATGGGCTGAGCAGGACCCAGCCTCTGCAACAGAGGAGGGCTGAAAAAAGCAGAAACAGAACAGACAGCAGATTAGTCATTTCAAAGTTGCTTTCCTGTAAAGCAGGAATGGGGAAGACAAAACAAGAGGAAAGACTGTGGAGCCATTGGCTTTTGTGAGGATTAAAGGATAGAATTAAAGAGGATGAGCTCTCCTTTCATGCCAACCGCAAGCTGGCTGCCTCAGGAATTCTGGCTGATCTCTCTTTCTCCCCCATTTCTCAGGAGCTCAAATAAGAACTTTGATTAGGTCTGAAGACAGGAAACATTGGAGTGGTTGACTTCATTTTGGTTTTGGCATCTGTTACTCTGAAACAATGGCCTTTTGTAATTTTTATTTAACATAAGTAGCTGTATGTGCTCAGAACAAAAGTTTTATGGAGAATAAAGGCCTTGGGAAAGGGGGTGGGGCCTGTGTGTGGGGTGTGTGCAGGAGTTTCCCCTACTGCCCATAGTGTAACAGGCCCCTAGACCTTAGCATGAGTGACAGCATGTTAGAGGTCATCCTGACCTTAAAACCCATCACAAGTGTAGGCCCCAACACTTGCCAAAACATGAACAAAGGCCTAAACCACCAAAGTCCCGGGCCATAGTACTAAGATGTAATAGAATATTTTTGCTTGTTTGTTTGTTTTCTAGACAAGGTTTCTCTGTGTAGCTTTGGTGCCTGTCCTGGATCTTGCTCTATAGACCAGGCTGGTCTCGAACTCACAGAGATCTGCCTGGCTCTGCCTCCTGAGTGCTGGGATTAAAGGCGTGTGCTACCACCACCTGGCTGTAGTGGATTATTTTAAGGTGTGTTACTTTTGTTTATGTTGCATTTGTTGAACTCTGGGAAGCTGGGTTACTGTGCCTGTCTAAAACACCTGATGGTCTAATGAAGAACTGGCCAATAGCAAGGCAGGAGAAAGGATAGGAGGTGCGGGCAGGCAGAGAGAGCATATAGAGGGAGAGATCTGGAAAGGGAGATCTAGAAGGAGCCAGAGGAGGGGAGGACATCAGGGACCGGGCAGCCAGCTACACAATCAGAAAGCCAGAGTATGAGTAAGATTTACAGAAGTAAGCGCATGGGAAAACCCCAGAGGCAAAAGATAGATGGGATAAGTTAAGTCAAGCTGACTAGAAACTAAAACAAGCTAAGGCCAGGTCTTCATAAGCAATAAATAGCCTCCATGTGTGAATGTATTTGGGAGCTGGATAGTGGGCCCCCAAAAAAGAGTAAAAAACCAACACCACCATCAAGATCCAGAAGAGTCCCTAAATGTACTAACCTTGCTTTTTGGCTTCTATAGTGCTGCTTCTAACTGAAGTGTATCAACCAGGATGTTGTGTATTAAAGACAAGGACTTTGAGGACAGGGGCTGTGAGATTTGGGCAAATTCCCCATGCAGCCATCGGCCAGCGCCAAAAAACTTTTCTTTTTGCCTTAAGAGTGTCCATGTATGTTCTCTGGTGGACTTACATCGTAATGCAAGAGCAGTGCTGGATTAGCACCTGGGGAATTTGAGGTCACTTGGGAGTTCTGTACCTTCTGGGAGACAGACATAGACAGGATGATAGATATAATGAGATAAGCATTACGGTCTCTAAGTATATGGTGGTGGCAGGTCTGTGAGTGTTGGAAGGATGAGAGGGTCTTTCTAGAAGCAGGCAGAATCCTTAGGGTCATCAGGGCAGGGTGGTCTTATGTAGGCCTTGGTAGCACTTCCTACTTTTTTTTTTTAATCAAGAGGAGCCTGAAAAAATACAGAGGTAGCCTTATCCAGGGTCAACTTAACCCAAGAAGAAAGTTCCAGCTGCCCACACCTCAAACCAATCACTGAGGTCCAGACAGTCAGAACTCTCATTCAACAGGTCTGAGTCACATTCTCACAGGGTCGACCTCACCCAAACTACAGGGGAAAAGGGGTTGGTTTCCTGGAAGAAACTGAAATCCCTGTATTCAGAAGACAGACTCTGTGTGCTGGAAACTCAGAAGAGCAGAGACCCTGGAGACCCAGTTCCACATGCTGTAGCTGTTTGATTTTGGGGAAGTTACAACACACCTTCTCTGATTTTGCTTCTTCACCTAATTGAAAACTCCATAACCACACAACGGCTGTGTGCACGACTTCCCACTGCCTCCATGAACGGCAGGAATGGTCGACTCACATTGCTGACTTGCTGGGGAGGCTTGCACAGGTGAGGAAGGAGGCTCACTCCAACCCAAGAGCTCACAGCCTCACTCAACAGGGCAGCAATTTCGTTCTCTGTAGCAAATTGTTGGCCTCCAGAGAAGCCCGCTGGGGCCAATGGTCCAGATGTTTTCAATAGAAACTGGTAATCTGGAGTTTTATATGTATCTCTCTCTCCACTTCTTTTTTTTTCTATTTTTTAACTTTCTTTTTATTTATTCTTTGTGTCTTTCACATCCTGCATCTCTATTCCGTTCATCTCCCCCTCCCTTTGTATCTGCCCTCTGCCCTTTCACCCTCACTGATAAAATAAACTGAAATAGCATTTAAGAGGGAAAAAAATCTCTTCATGGAAGCTGTAGTGTGACACAGTGAGTCACAAACCCTTTTGTCCATATATCTTTATTTGTAAGTGTTCATTGCAGAGTCATTGGTCTGGCTCGAGGCCTCTGGTTTCTGCTACACTATCAATGCTGGGCCCTCAGTGGGGCTCCTCTTGGGTATCCTGTTGTTGCCCTCTTATGACCTCAGAGCCCGCTGTCCCAACTTCCACATGTGGGGAGGGGTGAGGGATGGGGAAGGGGTGGGGGTTGGGAAAACATCTTTCCCTTGCTGACAGCACCATATGGCAGATGAGTCCCCTCCCTTCTTAAAAAGAAGACTTTGGGAATTCCACATACATATACATACATACATGCATATATAATGTGTATGTGTACGCCATATGGATGTCAAAGGACAACTTGCATGAATCACTTCCCCCCCGTCTACCATGTGAGTCTTGAGGGTGGAACCCAAATTATTAGACTTGGTGGCAGGGCCTTTTACCTACTAACCCAACTTACCAGTCCATGGATTCTTTTTAATGTTGGAAACTGCTTCAATTTTTAAACCCAAACCAACCAACCAGATTAAAAAAAACACTGTGTGAGCCAAGCAAAGCACATAGATGGTCCATTTCTCCCTACGTAGATGGTCCATTTCCTCCCTCTGAGCTCATCTACCAGTTGGAGGCCTTAGATTCAGGGCACCTTCTAAGAATTTGAGCCCAGAGGTCTTGTTGGCCCCAACTCTTCGATTTGCTTTACTTCTCCTCTAGTATCCCTTTGAAACTGGCTGGCTGTGCTTACGACAGGGTGAGGGAGCTTGGATCCAACCTCAGCTGTGCCGCCTCAGCCAAATTGCATCAATCATTAGGACATGTCACCACCTTTGTAAACAAGGGGTGAGGAACTAGATACTCTATAACTTCCCACCAGCAGTATCATTTTATGATCTAGAATTTTAAGACCTCAAGCCCTGGGTATAGAAGCACTTACCTGTAATCCTTGGTCTAGGGAGGCTGAAGCAGAGGATAGCAAGTTCAGGGCTAGCCTGGGCTGCACAAATTAGACTCTGCCTCAAAACCAAACAACCTTCAAGAGACAAAGAAAAGTAAGACACGAGTCTCTTCGGGGGTGGAAAACTCATTTCCAGCTGGGTGACCATGAGTGCTTTAGCTAAGAAATGGCCTTGAGGAAAGTATACTGCTTGCATGGGTAGAGATTTTGTAGCGAGTAGGAAAAATAGAAATGGGAAAATTTAAATATAATTATCATATTTTGAAAAATTACCATATTTTTGGCACCGTGCTAATTTCCTTATACATATTATTTTCTTCAGTTCCCACAATTCTGAAATATAAAACCTTACCCCGATTTCACAGTACAGAAATATTTATAGAAAGATTAAATTTCTTCTTGAATTTCATCCAATTTGTTTGTGACAGAATGGCGACGACAACCTAGACATTCCAGTTCCAAAGCCCAGGCTCTCACCACAGAGCGCAGGGAACAGTAGGAGGAAGAGCGTGAGGTGGGGAGCAGCCGGCTCCTTTATAGGTGCTACATTTGTCTCTTGGTGCATTTCCCACTCCATGGCTATTGTGCTAGGCAATATGGGAAACATAAAATGAACGCCAACAAGGGTTTGAATTTGGGGAGATAATCTACTGGAAAACGCAGACATATTTAAAATTCACCGTGACTGATTGCTTCCCGACAGACAAGAGCCAACGAGTCCTTTAAGATGTGGCTGTGACATCTCATCAAGAGGTGGTTTTCCGCTTTCCTGGACTCCAGGTTTGTCTTGTGACTTGCTTTGGTTGCAGTAGAGGTGACATTGTGTGACTTTTGGGTCTGAGCTGTTCAAAGGTTTGCTGTCATTTTGTTTTCTTTTATGGCAGGGGATCATGTAGCCAGGCTGACCTTGAACTCCCTGTCTATTAAGCTGAGACTAACCTTGAAATCCTGGTTTTCCTACCTCCACCTCCCAAGTAAGAGGTCTACCAATTGTTTTTCTTCTCTCTTAGAAGCCAGCCACATCAACACAGATGACCAACTTGAGCCAAACTCAAGCTAGTCCAACCTCTTCAGCTGGGGAATAAGAGGTAAACAGACAAGTTGCCCCTATCACCACCCTAGGCACCAGAAACAAACTGTTGTTGAAGATACCTGCCTGAATTGAGGACTATTGAGGCCCCCAAATGTATGCTTTTGTCTCCCCCCACCCCCACCCCTGCTTTTGTCTTAAATCACCAAATTTTGTGTCCTTATTACTACTATGCCTTGTAAGCATGTAGTGTTTCAGAAGGCAAGAATGAGGCACCTCTGAGGAGAGGATGGTTGAGAATGAGTAACAGGAGCGGATGTGGGAACCAGGGGTTACATCAAGCTTCAAAACCTCCCCTTTAGTAAATACCCTGAAAGGAATTCTGTCTGCTGGGAGCAAGGCCCTGCCCTCTTACTTCATGGAGAAGCCTCACTCACTCTTGATCTCTTTGCCGGTTCCTGCCCCCATAGCTACTCTGTTCTGACATTTGCTTGACCTCTCTGTGAGTCTATGGTACATGGGGATAAGGAGCACTAAGCTTCAATCCAGTCAGGCTTGAGTTTGTATTCCAGTGATGTTTCTGACTCCTTTGATGATACTGGACCTCTGGCACCTGGAAACCTGAATGTCTTCATCTAGTAAAACATTGCCAATATCCCCTGTCCCATGGTTACTGAAACTCATTCACTCTACTGGAAGCTACACCTTGTTGGTCTCAATAAATGCTAGGCCTCATGTCTTCAAGCTGCCAACTAGGGACCACAGTTTTTTTTTCTGTTCTCCGTATCCCTAGACCTGTCAGTAAATACTTGACCAGGAACACACAATAATCAAGCCTAGCTGTATTCTCCAAGTTTACTTTTGCCTGTATGAGTTGTTTGGATGCGTGGTTTCTGATGCCCCTGTTTTTTGTTTTTGTTTTTGTTTTTTGTTTTTTTTATTAAAAACTTTCCAGGGAAGGTGAATTCTGAGTTAGTTTTTGAAAGACAAAATAGAGAAGGTCAAGCTGTAGAAAGTTCAGAATAAGGCAGAATTGCTATGTTATGTAGACTGGCAGAAAAACATTAAGCGCTGATTTTGTATAGAAGGTTATGAACGCTTACTCAGGAGTTTTAGGCTCCTGGTCTTACTCCTGCTCTAGGAAGCCATTGATATTTCACATGGAAGAATGACAGCATAAGTCCTGATCTTGTGAGGTTTACTGGTGGTAGGGCAAGTGTGTGCCGAAGAAGGGGAGAGTTTGGGGACAGAAGAAAGACCAGGAAGCTATTGGCATAATTTGGGTGAGAGAGAGTAAAAAACTTGGTTAGGACAAGGGCACTCAGGCTGTGAAGATGGTGGATCTGGGAGACACTGTAGAGTAGAAAAGGCAGGGCTCAGTGGTTTCCTGTTGCCGGGAATGACCAGGAGGAAAGACCCAAAGACAGCATCATGGGCTGACATGTGCCACAGATGCTGTGCCACAGGTTTGGGGTCTTTAGGATAAGGGGACTTATGCTGGCCATTAAGTCCATCTTTAAAATCCCACGTTTTCTGCATTTAGAAGTTTCCTGGGCTCAAAAGAAATGAACATGAAGCCTACTGATTCTGCAGAATTCACTCCAACAGGTCCAGAATCCAGAGAAACCACAGTATGGAAGGTGCTGAATAAGTCAATGCAAAATGATCTCCCTCTCCTCAAAACAGAAAGACAAGAGAGAACCCCGAACTGCCTCAACACTTCATTGGGAGTGGCCGTTTTCAGTGCATGCTGAAGGACTCTAATGATTTCCCAAATGAGTCAGAGCTGCCTGCATCATCTGACTCCCCTGAGGACTTGAACACATTCTCTGCACACAGCCCACCCCTTCCTCCACCTCCTCTCTCCTTCCATGAATCTAGATCAGACCCAAGGATCTAGGGCACTGCTTGATTTTTAAGAATGACATCTTTTTTTCCCTCCTATTTAATATCACTCTTCTTCATCACCTGTCTAATCCCACCCAGGCCACTCAGTCAACCAACCAACTTTTCATAAGCACTTTCACTATTCAACAATTACTCTTTTGAAGTATCTACTAGGTTCCAGACATACTGGCAGTATACAAGCAAATAAGTGATTTTTCAACTGTTACTTGTGGTTTCCTAGGAGCAGAATATCCACATATACATATATTGAAATGAATAACACAGGACAAATGATCAACATATTTGGGGGGAGTTCAGGAAATGAAAGGATGCTCTGTCAGATTCTGAGGACTAAAAATGTTCAGGAAAATAGATAATTTCAAGTTCCAATAACAGAGGAGGCACCATTAAGGAGAACATATTTAAGTTATGTTTTTGAAGATAAAAAGAATTTGGTGTTCAATTGAAGAGACAGTTCAGTGGACAAAGTGCTTGTTGTTTAAGCATGAAGACCTGAGTTCAGATCCCCAACACCCACATAAAAAGCTGGGTATGGCTGCATGTGCCTTCAACCCACCACTGAGAGGCAGAGACTGGTGTATTCTGAGAGCTCAGTGGAAAGCCAGTCTAGCCAAAATGGTGAGTTCCAGTTCAGCGATGAACTCTCTCTCTCTCTCTCTCTCTCTCTCTCTCTCTCTCTCTCTCTCTCTCTCTTGGCAATAAAGTGGAGGGCAGTAGAGGAAGACTCCCCACATATGTCCCTGGTCTCCTCACATGGACACCCAGAGAGAGAGAGAGAGAGAGAGAAAGGAGAAGGAGGAGCAGAGGGAAAGAAAGATGAAGAGGAGAAGGATCTTTTTAAGGGGAACAGCATGATAGTGTACACAGAGTTGATCGTGAATGGACGTTGTGTGTCTGAGAAATACAGCTAAAACCAGGCAATTCAAGAGATGGGTGTGTGAGTGGAACACAGAACAGAATTAGACGAGTTGATTAGGAAAAGTCTTTACAAACAGAGCAGGCAAACCTGGATGTGAGTCTGTAACAACGAGGAAGATACTGAAAGCATGTGCTGGGAAGAACCCTGGAAGTGTGGACCCTTTGCAGAACAATACATAGTTGAATATCAATTGTGGGACAGGGTTGTACCTTCTTCCAGACCTTCTCAGGATAGCCCTGGAGTATGGATTCTGTAGTAGTTTGAATGTAATTGGTCCTCATAATCTCACAGGGAGAGGCACTATTAGGAGGTGTGGCTTTGTTGAAGTAGGTATCGCCTTGTTGGAGGAAGTGTGTCACTGTGGGGGTGGGCTTTGAGGTCTCTTATACTCAGGATACCACCCAGTGTCTGAGTTGACTTCCTGTTGCCTGCAAGATGTAGGACTCAACTACTCCAGCACCACGTCTGACTGCACACTGCCATGCTCCCTGACATGATGATAGTGGACTGAACCTCTGAACTGTAAGCAAGCCACCCCCAATTAAATGTCTTTCTTATAAGAGTTGCCATGGTCATGGTGTCAGCAATAGAAACCTTAACTAAGACAGATCGCCTTCTGCAGTGAGGTGAGACTATAGGACAAAAATCTAGTTCATTTAGAGAGAGCATCTGAGACAGTAAGGACTTACAAGAAACTAATGGGTAGAAGTTGAAGGACTCAGGACTTGAGGGTCAAAACCGAATATTTATAGGATTTAGAGGACTTGGGTTGGTTCTGAATTGGTATAACTGGTACCAACCACACCAGGAGACCCATTTTGGCTTCCTATGCATCAGAACCATCTTCAGGATACAGTGAACTGTCCATCACCCAGCACAGGCATGAAAATGCACAAATAGTAGCTGGGCCACTGGAGTCATTTCTCAATTCAAGTTTATGTTCCTAAGCAGTGGATACACAAAGAACCACACCAGGTGTCTAAACCACTGTTTCACAAGACAAGCCTTGATCTGGGACCCACAGTGTTGACCTCAGACCTAATTTACTGGAAGACAATCTGTGCTTCTCTAGCACCACTACAATACAGGGTGCTGGCTCTGTTCAAAGGGTGGATGTGCTGAGCACAGATATCATAATAGAAAAAGAGACTGGTTAGCAAAGTGTGTTTTGTCCATTTTGTTTTGTTTTTGGACAGAGAACCCATTTTATCACCAAAGGGGGAGAGAGAGAAGACAGGAAGAAAGGAAATTTATAATGTGCTTCTAAGTGGTTTTTATCACATATTTGATTAGCTCTCTGGGGGAAAGATAAAAGCTTAATCGGATCATTTAAAAAGGCGCACACACAGAAAGAAGCCTTGCTTAACTAATAATTACAAAGTGTATCTGAGATGGAAAGTCTCCTCTTTGCCTTGAGTAGGGTGATAAGTACTATTATTATGGGGAAACTCACGTTATTACCAAGTCCATAATGGTAACGTGACTATGATTTGCAAAGCACTCATCATTTTCAGCCGTTAGGTTCTTGGAAGCTTAATTCACCAAATGTGCACTATCCCCATGCAACAATTCTATTCACACATCAGCCTATTCATAACTACAGCAAGGGGCAGGAAAGTCTTCAAAGCACCCAGCTGATGAGCAGTGCGTACTCTCTCAGCATCCCTTTGTTTCTTAATCCTCCGTAGCTCAACTTAAATATCACCCCCACAGGTCGTCACATATGTTTTAATCACTAAATCTAGTGATTTTTTTTTTCTGTGTCAGTTTTTATTTCTCTCCCTTTGGGACATACCACATCACTATTTTGTTGAAATTTTATGGCTTTTAATTTGGCTTTTGGATTACTACATCCTCCTCCTCCTTTGTTTTTGGCACAGAAATCTCTTATTTATTCTTTGACAATTTTATATATGTAAACAATACATGTTTATGGGGCTGGGGGTCTCTGTAAAGATCGTGGCCAGCAGTGTAACAACACTCAGGAAGCAAGAAGGCAATTCAGTTCAACATGACTAAGTAGCTGGTGCTGGTTCAAACTTTGGGAGTTTGACCATGAGTAGTTTATTTTAGGAATATTTAAGTATGGCATAATTTGGTGAAAACTTTGCTGGTGATAATTAACTCAATCTATTGTGTACAATAAAGCATATGGAAATCTCCTTGAGGAGCAAAGTAAGCTAAATAAAGCTCAGATGTGACTACATTGGAACTCTTTGTAAAGTACATGTAGCACCTTCCAGAAAGATGGGTTTTATAGATTGACTGAGAAAAACAAGTTTATGATAAGGGTTTGGGGGAGAATCCAATGTGGTCTCTAGACATACAGATAGCATACATGTCACCAAACTAGAATGCATGTCCACTTCCAGCCCAATGGGCAGGTAGCAGGTTATACATTTCTTTCCTTGAAGGAATACTCTGTGCGCTAACCTTCCAGGTTCCCCTAGTGCTTATGTGAGCACAAGGACCTCTGTGCCTCCTATACATCTTGATTATATGTACCCCCAACTCTTTTTCTCCTCTCAGACCCCTAATTCCTTCCTCCCTCTTCCCTAGGCATGCCAATATGCCCTTCTCCCCACTTCATGTCCTCTTATTTGTTGTTGTTGTTGTTGTTGTTGTTGTTAATGACCCACTGAATCCTGTTAGTACTGACTGATCTTGTTGGGTTGATCTTGTGCAGGTAAGCATTGCTATAGTGAGTGCACGGGTGTGATAGCCATGCCATGTGTGGTAGTTTGAATGAGAACGGTCCTGTACACTTACATGTTTGAACACTTGGTCCCCAGTTGGTCAAACTTTGGGAAGGATTAGGAGGTGTGGCCTTTCGCAGGAGGTGGTCACTGGAGCTGAGCTTTGAGTTTTCAAAAGACTTATGCCATTCCCAGTTTGCTCTCTGCCTCATGCTTGTGGAGCAAGATATAAGCTATCAGCTTAAATCTCCAGAGCCATGCCCACCTGCCTGTTGCCATGCTTCTAGATATGATGGTCGTGGGCTCACCCTCTGAAACGTTAAGCCCCAATACACTCTTTCTTCTGTAAATTGCCTTGGTCAGAGTGTCTCTCCACAGCAGTAGAAAAGTCCTGAAGACACGCTGATGACACCGTATCTGAGAGTCAGCATCTCCAGCACTATTGCTCATTCTCCGATTCTTTCATTCTTCCCACCCTCTTCCGTGATGTCCCCTGGGTCTCTAGGGTAAGGGCGAAGATAGATGTACTATTGAGACCGGGGTGTTTCCCTGCATTGACCACTAATGACTGCAAAGGGAAGCTTTTCTGGCCAGGGTGAGGGCAGCACTAATCAATGGGTATCCGTATTTAGAAGGCTCTTTGACAACATACTTAGCAAGACAACACTAGTACGTTCCTCTTTAGGGCTAAGTCTTGGGTTTTTTAAACCAGGTTTATAGTACCAGTTCTCAATTCCTGTCCACAGAGCAGGCCATCAACCCAATCCCGCTACAATTGTCTTTTGTTTTTGTTTTTGTTTTGTTTTTGGTGGTTGTTGTTTTTGTTTTTCGGGACAGGATTTCTCTGTGTAGCTTTGCGCCTTTCCTGGAACTCGCTTTGGAGACCAGGCTGGCCTCGAACTCACAGAGATCTGCCTGCCTCTGCCTCCCGAGTGCTGGGATTAAAGGCATGCGCCACCACTGCCCGGCATTACAATTGGTTCTTGATATATAATGTTCTTGCCACTACTGTCCAGCGGATACAGCTTGCTTGGCAGGTCAGTATTGCAGCATTCTGAGTTGGCTTTTCTCTCCCCACAGCCTGCATAGCACTTTCTAGCTCTGTGAAAGTGCCCCCATTCTTCTGATTCTCCTTTTAATCCTCTAACCACGTCCCTTCTCCATACGTTATAAGGATTAGTTCCCACTATGATTCTCTGTTCTTTGTCCTTTTTTGATCTCACTCACCATTTACAACTTTAACTAACACCTCTGGGTACATGATTCCCTGGAGAAAAGAGTATCTGCTTTATTTCTTTCTGGAACTTTTATACTCAAACACATGCCACATATATGGTTGGATCCAAAAGATTTGATGACCTCCCGTGCCTATGTGCACAGCACTAATTTGTGTTTCGTTCAGCTCTCCAAGTCTCACTGCTCATTTCAACCTGGATCTTTTCAACCTCCAGATTTCTAACATCGATTTAATCATCTTTAATAAGCTCTCTTGTCAGAAGGCTGCACTCTTGTAATTACCTTCCAGCCGGGAGAAAAATCACTTGTCTCCATTTTCTGACTTCCTTATTTCCCCTTATACCCAGAGATTTAAATTCACTTTGGACTCACTTGACCCTCCAGCCATTGTCCTGATTCTACATATTTTCTCTAATTCCCTTTCCTTCTTTTAAAACCTTTTCTGCTGTTTGTTATTGCCCTACTTCAACACTTATTTTCAAAGGCTGGAATTACAATGATTCTTCTTAAAAAAAAAACAAAAAACAAACAAAAAAAACCCTCTCCCTAGAAAGACAATTAAATGAAGACAAATTCCTCCTCTGTTTTAATGCGCTTTCTTGTTGTTGCCAGTTTAGTCCTGAAATAATACCTTTTCCATATAGTGTCATAGTTTCTATTCTATTGCTTTGATAAAACACTATGGCCAAAGCAATTTATAGAAGGTAGAGTTTATTTGGGGCTTACAATTTCAGAGCATAGACTCCATTATCATCATGGTGGGAAGCGTGGCAGCAGGTAGGTAGGCATGGTGCTGGAGGAGCAGCTGAGAACTTACATCTTGATCTAGAAACAGGAAGCAGAGAGAGCTAACTTGAAACGGCATCAGTCTTTTGAAACCTCAAAGCCTTCCCCCAGTGACCCATCTTCAACAAGGCTACATGTCCTATTCCTTCCCAAACAGTTACACCAACTGGCACCAGGGTTCAAACATATGAGCTTATGGAAGCCATTCTTATCCATACGATCACATATATCAATCCAATTTCTCAAGTTTTAAATATGTCATATTCCTAAGAATATAACATAACAATAACAGCATAACAAAATACACTCCAGTACCTTGACTAGTCTTCTGAGCTGCAATGTCAATGCCTCCACACTCAAGCCAGAATTATCTGATCCCAATCCTCTTTAGCACTCTGGGCATAACATCTGTGGGTACACTTTCCATCTTTGAAATACCATATCCCTAGTCAATGTTTTTTTTTTTTTTCCAGTACTGGGAATGGGACCCAGGCCCCCATGCATCCCGGACCAGTGCTCTGCCACTGAGAAATAATTGCAACACACAATTAATATTTGCTGTCTACTCTGAGCCTTTGGATTTCTTTTTCTTTCTTTCTTTCTTTCTTTCTTTCTTTCTTTCTTTCTTTCTTTCTTTTTTTCTTTCTTTCTTTCTCTCTTTCTCTCCCTCCCTCCCTCCCTCCCTCCCTCCCTCCCTCCCTCCCTCTCTCTCTCTCTCTCTCTCTCTTTCTTTCTTTCTTTCTTTCTTTCTTTCTTTCTTTCTTTCTTTCTTTTTTTTTCTGAGATAGAGTTTCTCTGTATAGCTTTGCACCTTTCCTGGAACTCACTCTGTAGCCCAGGCTGGCCTCAAACTCACAGAGATCCGCCTGCCTCTGCCTCACGAGTGCTGGGATTAAAGGCATGCACCACCACCGCCCAGTGCCTTTGGATTTCTGTGAATGCTTTCCAGAAATGCTTTCCCAGTCATGTTTCTTTCAGAGACAAAATTTCTGCACATTTTGTCTCAATGACTCCCCCTTTCTTTTGTTTCTTTCTATCTCACCTATAGTTCTGGAAATCCATTCTAGGGAGGAGCCAATACTTTTAGCACATTGATTAGCCTAGGAATAACTAGCATGTTACTCTTCAGGCAGCCTAGATAGAAATGCTTGCCTTTTAGAGCTTATTATTCTGCAGGTTCCAACTAACTCCAAGATCCAGGAGAATATACACCCTCTTGCTAGGTTACATGGGATTAGATCTTGCCCTATCACGGCAATGTAGACTGTGGAATAAAAGGAGAAGGAAAGAGTGATATGAATTCACAACATGCCCCCACAGTTAGTTAGGCATGCCCAGCGGACCTAGACACTTCCACCTAGCCATTTCTGGGTCAAAACGTCCTGCGTGACCAGGACCCTGTGGCTTTGAGTGGTTGCATAAAGCGTGCAGTGCAACCATGTGATCTACGCACATGCGTGGAGTAGCCACATGAGCCTGTGTGCGAAGGCGTGGCCCAGCCTTTATAAGTCGGCGCCGTATTCCCCGGCTTCTCTCTCTCTTTATTCACATGTGTTTTCCACAGGCCTGTTCATGTCTGTCTCTCTCCCTCTCTCTTATCTTAATAAAACTCTTGTTAGTGGATTCTGTCGTGTTTTGTGACATTTCCTTGCAGGGTAAGAGAGCCGCCAAATCACTAACAAAGAGTCCATGAGTTGATCAACCACTAAAGAACCATTCCCCGGCCCTGCTCTACCTCTGGACTTTCTGTTATATGTGAGACTCAATGTCTTATTTTATACATGGAGTTTCAGAAGTCCTTCTGATTTTCATTTTTCTAACATTTTGCTTTTTCCAACTTTAATATTTACCAGGTATACGATCTTAGGCAAGTTTTCTTTCCTATGAGTATTAAATGATTCTACCTACCTTGATGGACCACTGTGCACGTTTTAAGAAAGGGTGAGAGTGTGGGGTTAGAGGTCATCCTCAAGGGCAATTGTGTATGTTATTGCTGTAGCTGTGCAGCAAGCCCTTCTGGGAAATGTGCATGGTCAAAGCACACAAATCTGCTGACAACCTTTTGGGGTGCACCCATTGCCACCTTTCTTTGCTCTTACCTCTCCTGTTTGGAGTTTGGGATTAGAACTATCATTTCTATTGTGCAGCATTCCTAGAATTGTCCAAGTGCACTTCCATTGTCCATTTGAGTGTTTCAAACATATACAGTGTATTGTGATTAATTATATTCACCCTCATCACCCCTGATATCCTTCTTCCTTTCCCTCTGAACCTCCCTTTCCCCACCTAGTCCCCCAGTAGTTACACCTTTAGAGAAAATGATATCCTCCTCCTCAACCATTAACAGCCATTAGCTCATCAGGAAGGGGTAGGGCCTCATGGGTTTATCTTCTATCTGTGGCTTCCATAATGCTTGTATCTACATAAGCATCCTATGTTGTAATTAAGGATACATTTACTACAAATTCCGCTGTATTGGCTTTTATCTCATTCATCTTTGAAGCTCTATTAATTATATATAATGGTCCTGATATCTAAGAGATGCCTGAGGGTTAGGGGTATAGCTCAGTGGTAGAAGAGTTGCCCAGCATGGGCAAGTCCCTGGGTTCTATCCTCAGAAACACACACACACACACACACACACACACACACACACACACACACAGACAGAGAGAGAGAGAGAGAGAGAGAGAGAGAGAGAGAGAGAGAGGCAGAGAGGGAGAGAAAGAGAGAGAGAGAGGTTTTATTAATGCTGATGAATATTGAATGAATAAGAAAAAGCACAGCTTATAGAATGTGGACTTATCCATGAGAAAAATTTTGACAAACAACTTTAAACCCCTGAAATTTTGTACCATTTGTACACATTTTCTCAATTTGTGAAAATTTTTGCATATTTTATCTTACATAATCCTTAGACAACCCTGCAAAGCTGGTTTGTGATTATCTCTATTGTGTAGGTGATTAGATTGATGTTTGCAAAGACAAGAGGTCAACAATCATGAGTGTCAAAGTAAAGATTGAATAATTTTTTTAAAAAAGCATCAGAGTTGGGACACAACATTTTGATACAACTAATAACCCAGAGACAAAGGAAGATTGTCTAGAAACTGTCTCTAGGCCTCTCTGTCCCCAGCACACTGAGTGGCGCCATTAAGAGTGCTTAGATTAAAAACTCACATATCTGGTTTGTAGACTTTTATCTGTTACCCAAAATGTTGAATAATCGGGGGACATTTATTTAATTTTCTTGGGGCCTGAAGAATTTTTCCAGGTGATCTCCAAGGTCCCTTCCTGCTTTAAGACTCTAACTAGTGGCAGTTACAGGGTCAGCAGTTTAGAGGAACAAAATGTATTTTAGGCATTTCTGCTAGAATCCCATTCTGCAGCTTTAGGTTGAGACAGACAGAGGATCACAACTCTGGCTTTGGGAATGGAAGAAACACCCAGAAAGGAGGGCAACAAATAATTCTCATCCTGCAGACAACGTGTCTATTGCCATTTGTCCAAATCTGGCTCCAGAGCTTCTCGGGAATGAAATGAAGTCTCATTCCTTCTATTATGAAGTAAAACATTGGTGACACCTCCCTTCCGTTATTTCCTTAAGAAAAGTAGAAGAAATTGATTCGGTAACCTTGCTCAAAGCAGACGCATGCTTCCCTACCCCCAGGTTCATAGAGGAAACCAGAGAAAAATGGGCTTTGAAATCTGCTTTTCAGAGTACCCTATATTGCATTTTAATTTAATTTGTTAGGATTTCACCTTTTGCCTTTGCTGGGCTGATTGGATAAAATTAAATTCCATCTGGAGGATCTGTGTTACAGAGATGTCTTAATCCTCGTCTGTAGAACTCTCAAGGCTGCCTGTCCTTGGTAACTTCCCCGATTACCTCCTGCTGTGACAGAGTCGGAGGTCTTGTGTCTCTGATATATAAATAGACCAAGGGCTTTCTTAATAGCAGGCTTTCTAGTCTGCCTGCCACTGTTTCTGAACTGTGTACATTTGAACAGTGGGGACCAGCCTGATCACTCCAGTCTTTTCAAATCAGAAAGTTGCCCAAATCATGGGACTCCATGAAGAGCTTGGAGCATAATAGGTCCCAACAAAATTTGCTAACCCAGCTGACCTAGCCTAGCCTCCTTCCTGTTGCAAACTTCCCTCCCACAGGCCCTTAAAGGACCATTGAGCTTCTGATCCATTACTGACAATGGACACTATGAGACCCCTACCTGCTTTTTCCTCCATGGGCCAAAGGTTGCCTCCCTGCTGCCATTATCTTCAGGTTTGGAATCCATAGCAGCCAAAACAGCTGCTGTTAGCAAAGCAATGGCTCTACCTGACACCTGCTGTTGACAGCATGTGTTGGTTCTCCTCTGTCTTCTGTCTGTAACGCGGGTTGGAGTTCGTTGCAGACCTAAATGCTTATCCTTGGTCTTATTCTTATCATTCGCAAGACCTAGATGAGAGTTAAAATGGAGGCCCCCAACTATCTACCTCAGTGTTTAAAAATGATAGATTGAGCGAACAAACAACTCTATAAAGTGTATCACAACACTGTTTTCTGAATGCCATAAATAAAAAAGATAGGCAAAGCCATGGTTTTGTATCATCCGAAGTTGGCCAAATATTGAATACAATTGAATTTACTTACATACCTGTGTTGAAGAACCAACAATATCTGAGTAAAATGTGTCTTATAAATCACTATTTTACCAAAATGTATTTATTTTTCATTCTAGCATGATCAAAATTATGGTATAGTGAATAATTTTACATAATTTATATTCTCTTGGTAATTATCTAAAACAGGAATCAGCAAATTTTATTCGTAAAGGACAAGATAGAAGTGTGGGGTCCTCTCGTATGGGCTCTGTGACCACTCCACTCTGCTGTTGCCCTAAGAAAGCAACTATATAGCACATATAAATACATGAATGAGGCAGTGTGCTAACAACTTCATTACGTACACAGGCAGCCAGCTGTAGGCTACAGTTTGCAGAGCTTGCTAATTCTCATCTAAATGAATAAAACAAAATGTGATTGTAATAAAAGAATATATAAAGCTTGAGTGTATATTCATAAAATATAAATAGTACATATAAAATGTAAGATTCCTTTAAGCGGCTTTCAAAGGTGTTAATTTTTCCTCTAAAATGTTCATAATGATGTTAGAATCAACACGCCAAACATAAATTTCAGTTTTGAACTAAAGTTATTTCAGCATGTTGAGAAATACACAAAAAGCTTCTTAGCATTCTTAAACAAAAAATAGAAATATTTACAATGCAAGTGTTCAGTGATCCTCTGGTTTCATGGGACAGTACTGGGGATGCAGTTAGTATGAGCTTGGTTGGTAGAGTGTTTTCCTGGCAACACTCTGGGTGTGATCCTCGCTGCATAGCCTGGGAGTAGTGGTCTGTGTCTGTAATCCAGCATTTGGGAAGTAGAGGTAGGAGGATCCTGAATTCAAAGTCATCCTCAGCTACAAATGAGGCCCAGGATACATGAGACCCTCTGAAAGAAAGAAAGAAAGAAAAAAAGGAAGGAAGGAAGGAAGGAAGGAAGAAAGAGAGACAGAGAGAGAGAAGGAAGGAAGGAAGGAAGGAAGGAAGGAAGGAAGGAAGGAAGGAAGGAAGGAAGGAAAAAAGGAAGACACACATATAGAGCAAGTAGCCATCTTCCATGTTCTCTGCCTCAGTTCTTGCCTTGACATCCTTTGATGATGGGCTGTAAAGTTTAAGGTGAAATAAACCCTTTCCTCTCCAAGTTGCTTTTGGTCAGTATTTTATAACAGCAACAGACAGCACACTAGGACACCAAGTCTACTAGCGTTAAGTAGCAAGACTGAATCTCAAAAACAAAAGCAAAAGGGTGGGGGCAGATAGGGAGAGAGAGAAAGAGAGAGGATCAAGATTGCATTTTAAGCATGGTACATTTATATTTATATCTATACCTAAGTATATATAAATGTGTGAGAGTGGCATAAATTATTTAACATTGTAAAATATTTCCTCGCTCTAGTCTCGAATTTGTAATTATGGAGCTAACTTACGAGCACCCGTGGAATCATAAAGTGAAATATCGAGAGAAATACAATGGGTAATTAGGGCTGGAGAGACGCCTCCGTCGTAAAGTGCCCACTGCACAAACATGGATTCCTGAGCGCGTTCAGGCTGCAGTACCCTCATAAAAGCCAGATGGCCTGCACCTGTAACCCTGGTGCTGGAGAGGCAGAGACAAAGAGGACCACAGGGCTTGCTGGGCCACCACTTTAGCCTTGTGTGTGTGAACACAGGCACGTGGGTGCACATGCCTGTGTATGCAGAGGACAGAAGTCAGCATCAAGTGTCTTCCTCCATCATCCTCCACATTGTGAGTTCAAGACGAGGCTGGCCAGTGAGTGTTGTCCATCCCATTGGATTAAGGAAGAGATTCAAGGTTAGGAGGGAAAGGAAGTGGAACACCAATAGCATTGTCATTTGGATTTCTGTCATCTCCATCCAACAAATTCTAATTAATGCCTAACATTCTTCACACTGGGATCCATTTGTGCAGTGGATTCCTGGTCTCCTCTGCCTTTGAGGAATTCCTAAAAGTTAAGCACAACCCATTTATCCACACAGTATTCACACTTGACTCTCTCTTAATTTTCTTAGATCTTACCAAAGCAAAGACTGTCTAGCAAACTTCACTATTCTACCATCACGTGTGATTGCTTGTGGGAGAAGGTAGTGAGTCCTTGGTGTTCCTTGCTGTTGTCCATACTAACTAGCTCCTTAGCTCTAACCGCTAATGATTGTATTGACACACTAATTATCTTGGCTCCTGCATCCACACCCTTTGTCATATGACTCTGCAGCATTCTCATCCTCTGGTCCTGGCTCTTGACATGATTTTGACCAATGATCGTGTTAGGAAATGTCTTTCCAAAGCCTTGAAAACTACTCTTGCCTTCTGATGATACTGTCTTGAGAAGATGTTGACCTGGCTAGAGGGTAGCAGATATTAGAACAGAGTTGATTTAGGGCTGGTCTCAACTACCATAGATCAGTCACCACCCAGCTGATGGCATGCAAGAGTTAAGCCTAGCTCAGATAAGAATGGCTGTGGACAGATAAGGTCAACCCCACAGGCCCAGGATCTGTAGAGACAGACATTTAATGCTGTTTGCTATTGAGGTTTTGGGGCTGTCACATACTGTAACAACACTATGTGGTTGACACAGTAGCACAGAACTGATACATCTGACACTTAAGCATCACTTGCCAAAATAGTATTTTAATCAGAAATACATCCCTTTAAACACTTTTATAGAACTATGACCAAAGTTTCTCTTTTGTCAAAAAGTTAAATATAAATGAAATGTCCCTAATTCATGAAATCCTGCCAGCTTTGCTAAAATCACAGCTTTGGTCTTTCAGATGGTGAACAGCGGATACTTGGAACATCACCTCTCTGAACTTCCAAGGAATCTGCAAAAAAAAAAATATATATATATATGTATATATATATATATATATATATATATATATATATATATATATATATATATATGTGCGTGTGTGTGTGTGTGTGTGTGTGTGATTTATGCTAAATTGGATCAAAAGTGCTTATGTTTTTGAGCCAAGTTGAACTATGAACCCAGCTGATTTGTGGTCTTCCTGTCTCCCAAGTGCTGGGATTATAGACTTGTGTCCTCACATCTGTTTTTAAGAGTGTTCTGGAAGAAATAAGACTTTTATTAGTTGGTATTATTATACATATAGAAATTTGATGGAATTTACAAAGAGTAAAACCCCAAGGCACAAAACAATCACTACAACTGCTTAGAATGAGGAAGGCAAGAAACAAGGTTGGCAGGATGCTAATGTATAACTAGCAGCTGAATTTATGTTTATTAATAATCAACATTTGGAAATTGAAATAATAAGATGTTTCATTTATAACCACATTTTAAAATGAGATAAGTATAAATAGGACCCCCAAATGTATAAGACATTGCACTGTTAAAACTATAACACGTTTTTGAAAGAATTTAGGGAATACCTATACACAGAAATGTACTGTGCCCAAGGATCAGAGGACAAGGTACTGTTGAGACATTAAGCTTCCCCTTTGACAAATACATCAGTATGACCCTAATAAAAGCCAGAGCAGAACTTTCTTACAGAAACTCATAAGGGGATTCCAAATTGTATTTAGAAATACAAAGGAACCAGAACAAAGCTCTGGGGGTGGGGGGAGAAAAGGAACAAATGTGTAAGACTAACATTACATGACTTCAAGGCTTGTTCACAGCTATACTAATTAAAACAGCAATTAGATACCTATATGCAAAAAAAGTACTTCATCTCATACTTTATCTCACATTCACATAACAACAACAACAAACACCCAAAAAACAAACAAACCAAAAACCTCACAGTGAAAAACAGACCCAAGTATAAAAACATAAAACTATAAAATGTGTAAAGAAAAAGTTGACAGAAAATCTTAGCTAGGGGTGGGGGTATTTGTGGTGGTGGTGCATGTCTTTAATCC
Organism: Onychomys torridus; assembly: GCF_903995425.1. Taxonomy (NCBI): domain Eukaryota; kingdom Metazoa; phylum Chordata; class Mammalia; order Rodentia; family Cricetidae; genus Onychomys; species Onychomys torridus. Next base: position 33,911,575 of record NC_050449.1, on the reverse strand, counting down.
TAGCACTGGGAAGGCAGAGGCAAGCAAATCTCTGTGAGTTCATGGCCAGCCTGGTCTATAGGGTGAGTTCCAGCACGGCCAGGTATACACAAAGAAACCCTGTCTCAAAAAACAAAACCAAAAAGGCAAATGGAAGGCCAGCAGGGCATGATGGTGTACACCTTTAGTCCCAGCACTCAGGGGACAGATGCAGGTGGATCTCTGTGAGTTTGAGGCCAGCCTGGTCTACAGAGTGAGTTCCAGGATAGTTATGGCTATGTAGAGAGACTCTGTCTCAAAACACCCAAAACAAGAAAACAAACAATAAAAAAGAAAATGGAATGTCAATTCTGAGACTGGGAGAACATATTTACAAAGCACAAATCTAGTAAAGGACTTGTACCTAACAAAGATCTATCTATCTTTCTTTCTATCTATCTATCTATCTATCTATCTATCTATCTATCTATCCATCAGTCCATCCATCTATCATCTAGCTATCATCTATCCATCATCCTAGACTTAGGCTATTATAACAAAGCACCAGATACTGAATAGCTTAAATAACAGAAATATCTTTCTGGTAGTTCTGGAAGCTGGACATATGAGACCAAGGTGCTGACATGGTGGCTCTTCTTATAGGCTCAGATAGAGATCTGGAGTTCCTCACTAGATTTCCAAGTTCTTGTATCCAGGAACAAATAATTGTACCAAGGACACATGAATAATGGTAGGAGTAGGGACAATTTACTAAGAGAGCATTTCAGAGCATGGAATTGGGCCAAAGATTTGGGAAGTTTAGACACTCAGGTTCTGGGCCAGTGGATTCTCTAGAGGTCAATTACACAGGCCTTGCCTCCTCCTGCTTCTCCGTCCCAGGAGTTGGGATTATAGGCACATGTCATCACATCCAGCCTTTTCTTTTCTCTTACTTTGTGAGCCTGATGATCTCTGAAATGCTGTTTCCCACCAGGCTTTTCTGGTCTTAGCAGGAATGTGTTGGAACACACATTCCCTATTGCCAAAATTTTGTCTTTTCACCTTTCACTGGAGTTTGTGGCCTCTAGATCCACACACACAGGCCCCATCCACAGGGATACAGGCCCCAGTTGCAGAAAACAGGCCCCATGGCAAGGAAAAAAAAATACTAATAGCTCAGTCTTCCCACCTGGCAAGACTTGGATTAGGAGGTTTTTCTCAAAAGAGGCCAATGTCTGGTGGTTGGCTAAGTACAGTCAGCATGCTACCCGTGATGGGCCTCTGAGCCTTTTGGATGCTTCATTTGGCTTTAAGCCTCATAATGGGGTTCTTGGGTGCCGTCCTTGGCTTTCATGTGCTGTCCCATAGTCTATCTGGGACCCTGCAAAATGCCCTGGGATAGTTTTTGTTTGTTTGTTTGTTTTGTTTTGTTTGTTTGTTTTGTTTTGACTGAGGATCGAACCCAGGGCCTTACACTTGCTAGGCAAGCACTCTACCACTGAGCTAAATCCCCAACCCTAGAGAAGGATTCTTGCAATACCTAGCTCTTGCCAACTCCCTCCCCTTGAAGATGTAATTCTAATACTTCTTGCTCTAAATTATTCCTAGAAATTAATACATCTCTTAGAATCATAACGAGGCTTGTTTTTTCCTCAATATTCTTACCTGACTCTCCAGATTTTCCCTCTTATGTGCTCACTCAACAGGATGAATTACATCTGTTTCCTTCCCTTTTCCTCCCCCTCCCTCTCTCTGCCCCTCCCTCTCTTCCTTCCTTTCTGTCATACATAGATGCTTCATGCCATGGGCCCAAGACCTCCCAGGTGTTCTTAATTGTGCAGCGTCTATAGGTTCAAAAGTTTCTGCCAGACTTCTGTTACTGCTCCCTCCCTCACCCCCAACTCTCAAGACACACACTTGAGTGTCTCAGCACAGACATCGGAGCACCGAGTCTCTAGCACAGGAATGGTGAGGAACCAGTCAAGTCACACCATCATCCTGGTCTCTCCCTTCTCATCTGGATGCTGTCCCTATGTAAAACCTGTGACACCCCCCCTTCAGCCTCCCCCCACCACACACACACTTTTCCTTCACAGAGGCATCCACTGTAAGCTATTTTACTTTTCCATCACTGAACTCCAAACAAACTGAGTAACTGATATGAAGAAAAAAGGTTCACTTAGTTCATGGTTCTGGAGGCTGCATGTCTAATATGTGTGGGCTGGCACCTCACCAGGCCTTCTTCCCATGTCATAACATGGTGAAAGGCATCACACAGTGACAGAACAGGGAGGCCAGCTTGGAACTCTCCATTCCCTTCTTATAAAGCCTCCAATGGATTTGCCACTGTTGTGGCCTCATCTAATCAGACTTATCTCCCAAAGACCCACTTCTAAATACAATTAACATATATGTTTTGACATTGAGTTTTCAACATGTGAACTTTGGGGGGAACACATTGAAACCTCAGCAATATCCCTGCTCGTTCTCTTCTCTTCAATGAGATGGTTTACAAACCCTGCTGGTCCTTAAATTTATTCAACTTCTTTCATCCTTCTCTAATCCTGTACTCGCCCAGCATCACCAGACTACAGAGTCCTTCAGGGGCCTTCCTCTTCCAGAAAATCTCAAGGCGTGTTGTCAACAAGTACAATTGAATGCAAACAAGAATAGTTCCCTCTCTTTATCATTGTTCTCATAATCACGTTCCTCATCCAGGGCAGGACAGGCTTCAGTGAGCACAAATACAATGATTAAGACCTTCCTAGAAAGCAGGTCTGCTTTCCCTCCAAAGCACAGGGAGCAGGCAGTGTTGGGTTAAGAGAAAATTGAGAAGGAAATAGGCTCTGGGACAGGGAGACTTGGGGAATGCAAAGAGTGAGGCCATTGTGTCTGCACTGCAAGCAGACGTCTGCAGCATACTAAATGGCAGTCATAAAGAAGGGCCAGACACTCCGGCTTTGACACCTGTAACTAAAGGATGCTTTTGCAGCCTGGCCAAGGAGTTCCATTATCATCCCCTTTATTATGAAGCAGCTGGTGCTCTAGAGCGGCCCCGAGCTTTTACTTCCTCTCAGCTCTTTTAGCAGGGATATTTATTATTGCCGTTCCCTCCCATTTGTCTGCTGGAATGGCTGTCTCCCATTATATTGACCATGACTCTATGTCTCTAGTGCAAAAAGATCCTTTGGGGACCATAAAATGTGCAGATCCTCAACAAGAAAAATTGGCCCTAAGTGCAGAACCAGTCATTAATGCTTTAACGAAACTAGAAGTTAATCTCTCAGTGTAACCCTGGAAACTTCCATACTCTTAAGATTTCAAAATTTATCTTTTCCAGGTTAAAACTCTCTTTCAAAGGCATATTAAAAGGAGAAGGTACACCCCAGAATCCTCTAAGAAACCCCTCTTTTTTTCCCTCACTGCATTGAGTAGCTCTACTCTGCATAAAACTAAGGATAGCCAAATATTCCGTGCCCAGTTAATGAAGGACCTACATGCATCTCTGCTGCTTTTGTGGGTAGTAAGGAAAAAAAAAAAAACAAAAACGCAGTCTACAAATAGAACAGTCTTGGAAGGAGGAGGCTAACCAAAGCTGTGGCTCAGAGGCCATGGGAATGACCAAGAAACCCAGTAAGACTGTATGCATGATAATGTAGCCAGACTCATGAGGCCTTACCTCATACTACAGTCCCTCAGTTATATACCCGGTGATGGCTGATGTTCTGTTTCTGTGACCCCCACCACTCTGGCCAGCTATGCTTACACACCACTGCTTCCTTTTCCATCCAAGCTGCTTGAATAGGCAATCCACAGCCATGGGAGCCAGACTCAGTCTGTTCTTGGGATAGCCACATGGAGAGACATCACACTGGAAGATTCTGAATGTTTATGTCTGTTTTGCCGAGATTCACATGTTAAAAGACCAACCCAAAGGTAATGGTTGTTAGGCAGTAATTAGGCCATGGGTATGGAGACCTTATGAATAAGATTAGTGCTCTTTGAAGAGGCCCCAGAGAAATGCCTTGCCTCTTCCACCGTGTGAGGTCACATCTAGAGGCCTCCATCTGTGAACCAGAAAGTAGGCCTTCTCTAGACACTGAATCTGCTCGTGCTCCATCTTAGACCTCCCAGCCTTTAAAACCATGAAAATACATCCTGTCACTCATAAAACTGCCCATCTTCTCACAGCAGCCTGAGTGAACCAAAGCAGCCGTAACACCTGGTTGAGGTGGTATAGGATACCACACAGGAAACTGGCCAAAGACAAAACTCCAGCACCATGCCTTGAGAATACAGCAGCAGAGAACTCAGGCTCATTCAACAAGTTTACATGTGAAATACCTGTCTCCACCTCCTGAGAGCTGAGATTACAAGCTGGGATAACCATGGGTGGCTTTTTTATGTGGTTTCTGGAGACCAAGCACAGCGGCTGAGCCATCTTCCCAGCCCCAAACTGTGTCTTCTAGACCTTATTGTTATTTCTTTTAGGCCAGAGGAAATTAGAGCCAGGGAAAAGCTTTCAGAACATGCTGCAGGGGAAGCAGCTTTTAGACAGTTGCTTTTTTCAGTAGCTGCTGCCTAGTAGAGCTGGAACCAGATGTGGGGCTGGGGTCTGATACATTTGCTCTGGGAAATACTTCATGGGGCAGAGCTTAGTAACCACATTTAGATGAACAAAATTACCTGACATCCTATAAGATCCCACTATTTTCTGATGTATTTAGGTTCCTTCCTTTGTACTGCTCCAAAGATGAAAGCCAAGTCAGAGAGCAAAGAAAGACCCCCGCCCTGGCTTGAGGTGTATGTAGCTCAGAGGTACAGCACTAGCCTGCAAAGGCCTAACCCAAAGGTTGGAAGCCAGTTCAGCTCAGCTGATTGTGACTCCAGGACAGGATACTTCTTAGAACCCTGAGTCCAAGCACTCACCATGTTAAGTGAGAAAGGAGCTTTGGGGTCCCCAGGGCCAGAGAATTTGACACAGAAGCCTCTGGAGTTTTGTGGCCATGGTGTCATGACAGTGGGTAGAGAGGCTGTGGAAATGGGAGCTCTGAAGAGCAGAGGGCTCTTTCCCAGTTCTCCCCCTGGAAAATGTCCAGTTGAGGAGTCTCTTCTGACTTAAACAAAACAGATGGGACCCCTCAGGGCCCATTCAATCCAAATCTCTCACGTTAAAGGTCACGACAAGGGGCCTGAGGGAGGGAAGTAGCTTCATAGTGAGAAACAGGACCTTGAGCCTGCCGAGCTCCAGGCCTGTATTTACCCTCTGCCTTGGACATCATCTTTTCCCATCACCTACTTAGTTTCTGTTTCAACTGTGGGCCAAGGCAGCCAGTGGGGAAAGAGAGGAGAAAAGACACCATACCACCCCCCACTCCCTGACTCCACCCCTGGTGATGTGTCCCTCTCCGGCTGGGCCTCTGACAAGGATTTCTGTGAAAGCACATAGTCTCTCCTGCTCAGAATCAGGGAAGCTGCCCCTGATTGGATTAACAGGCATGCTTCATGGGACTGACTCCCGTTCCCCTCACTTGAAAGCAGGCTTTTCAAAGCACAAAAAGCTGGTGATCCAGGCCAGATGGGAGCTCCCAGGAGGAGGGGGAAGGGAACAGAAGTTCCCTACTTGGCAAGAGGGACCAGCAGTCCCACTGCCCTTCCCCCAGCCAATCTGGCCTCCCTTTGTGCTGGGCTGACAAGGGGCAGCTGGTGATGCTGGCAGAGAGGTGGGCAGAGGGAAAGAGCCAAGGCCTGGGCAAGGGCCAGTTTTGGGGTGGGAATGGTCCTACAGTATTACTCTCTCAGATACAGGTACTGACCCAGAGTCTTCATAGTTCATTCTGGAAGGTGTTCCAAGGACCTTCCCTATCAGAGCTACTAATATCCCAGCTAGCCTTGAGTAAGCACTTCTGGCCCCAGACTAAATCCCAGCTCTGTCCTCAGCAGCTCTGTCCACCACATTGGACAAATGACTTCACCTCTTTGAGCCTCATTTCCTCATGTACAAAATGGAGGTGATAACTTCCCTAGCGTGACTCATGCCTAAGCAAGTAAATTAAACACAAAGCACTTCCAACGCTGCCGAGTTCACAGTGCTGAATTAAGTGTGTACCGCTGTTCCTGTCATTATTTTAAGCTTTCTGTGTGTTTCTGTACAGGGAAAACCGAATGTGTGAGAGCAACAATGCAGAGGGAATTGAGGTTTTTGGAAATCCCGCCTGGTGGCTGGAAAACCCCTGAGTTCTTGGGATCCTTTAGGGGCTTTGACCTTTAAGGTAATTGGCTTGGCGTGGTTCAGTTTTCAGGGGCATCCCCTAAGGAGAGAGGCATCTTCTGATTCTTGAGAGTACCACTCATCCGCAATCTAAGAAGTGCCTATTTGCTACTGACAGACTCATACAACAAACACAGGATCCAAGACAGCGCGCCGCCACCGTTGTTTTCTCTGTGTTTGACCTTGTTGACATTACAACAGGCTGGCTTGTGCCTGTTTCCTCAGGTAAAAGTCGCAAGTGTTTGCTCGAGTTCCAAGGCTGTTTGCTGATGAGCTTGTGTTTGACATGCTGCATGCAAAACGACGGGGTCTTTGGAAGTATTATTGTCACATATGACAGATCCAGTTCACATATTTTATACTTACTGTATGACTCTGAGCAATGTACTTAACCTTTGTGAAGACACCAAATTCTCTTCTGCTTTATGGGGAATAAGTAAGCTAATCTTACAGGATGATTGTAAAGATTGTGAGAAGTCTTGTGTTGATAACACTTGAAATAACATCTTACACATTATGATCATTTTCAAGGTTATGGTGGGCAAGATGGCTCAGCAGGTAAAGGTGCTTACTGCCAAGCTTGCTGCCCTGAGTTGGATGTCTGGGACTCTGCTGTTGGTTGTTTTTTGACTCTTTTTACTCGTTGTTCCTTTGGGAGTCACCTAGCTCCCAAATAAATCATACAAGGAGGCTTAGTCTTACTTATAAATACCCTGCCTTAGCTTGGCTTGTTTCTTGCCAGATTTTCTTAACTTTAAATTATTCCAACTACCTTCTGTCTCTGGGCATTTACCTTTCTCTATTTCTGTATATCTTTTTTTCCCCTTCTTATTCTGTGTCTGGTTGTGTGACTGGGTGGCTGGCACCTGGAGTCCTTCTCTCCTCCTTTTCTCATTCCTTTACCTTTTCCTTCCAAATTTCTACTTTTGTTTATTCTCTCTGCCTGCCAGCCCCTCCTGTCCTTTCTCCTGCTTTGCTATTTGCCATTTAGCTCTTTATTAGACCAATCAGGTGTTTAGACAGGCAAAGTAACACAGTTTCACAGAGTTAAACAAATGCAACATAAAAGAATGCAACACATCTTTGCATCATTAAACAAACGTTCCACAGCATAAACAAATGTAACACATCTTCAAATAATATTCTACAACAGGACCCACTGGGTCCTGCACTAACCTTGACAAGTTATCCTCTTACCTCCACTTATATGTCATGGACACATACTCCCTTGCTTGTGTGCAATGTGTGTGCATGTACACACACACACACACACACACACACACACACACACACACACACACCTTCCCCTACCAAATAAATGTAATAAAAATAAAATAAAATAAAATAATCAGTTGGTGTTTTACCCACCTCCACTCCAACTCCTTACAAATCTGCAACTGGATCCACAATACAGATGTTTCTGAGCAAGAGCTGCAGGAACTCCTCCAGTGACTGGCAGTATACACTTGTAAACACTTGAGTGGTTTTGTCCAGTCTTCAATCTCAGCTACTCAGGTGTCATTTTTTTATCACACAGGTTCCTTTCTCTCTCTCTCTCTCTCTCTCTCTCTCTCTCTCTCTCTCTCTCTCTCTCTCATTCCTCTTGCTTTTTCCCCTATTACCTAATTCTCTCCAAATCTCTATAGGAAAAGAAAATAGCCTCGTTGTGGTTGTGTTTCATGGCAGGAGTTGAGGTTGTCTGTGGCTGCCTTTGGGGTTCTGGCCTCCAACAGCCAGCCCTGTTCTCATCCCGTGGCTATGAGAGGCCACAGGGAAAGGGCACAGGATGGAGAGACAGCCATTAATCACAGGGAAGCATTCTCCTTCCTGGAGTCACATTTTTACCACAAGTGTGGCTTCTTCCCTGGGAATGGATGGCAGGGCAATGAGGAGGGGATCTAGGAGGATGTTTCTGGTGAAAGTGGGGGTGTGGATTCATTGTTCAGATTCCACACCCCTGGGTAGAAGCCAGAAGAGAATTATGCTTTTACTTCTCTATGTATACAGACTTGTCTCTCTTGGAGGTATAGCTCCAGTAGGGTGCTTGCTTAGTCTGTGTCGGGCCCCAAGGTTAACTTTGATTCTCCAAAACCCAACTACCTTTTTTTGCCATTTGATAGATGCTCCGTTTCTTGTTCATAGGTCAATGGGAGTGCTAGGTGGCCAGACTGGATCTAGTCAGTGGGTCCTTGGGGGAGACAATTGAGAAGGTAATTTTCTTGGTTCCATTTCTTATGTAATTGGGCATTGATTAACATCTGATCCAAATGACCTCAGTAAGACAACGCTGTTTCCAGTACCCACCACGTCCCATAGAGTGAGTTGGAGTATGTGACCGACCTAACCTTCCCTCACACTGAAATGACCACAGTGAGACAGACAGATGCTAATTTCATTCTTGGATTGATTTGGTCTCAGTTCAGAAACTTTCTGAAGTTTAGTGTTTAAAGTTTTGATAATGAGGGTAAGGATACCTTCTTCCACAAGTACTGGTAAGGAGAAAGGGAGCTGGGAGAGGGTTCAGGGAGTATCAGCACTTGCTGTGCAAGCCTTAGACCCCACTTAGACTCTCCTGAACCCACATAAAAAACTAGATATGGCTGCATGTGCCTCAAACCTCCAAGGTAGTAGGCAGAGGCAGACAGATCCGGGGAGCTTGCTGGCCAGCAAGCCCAATCAAAACAACAAGCTCTCAGTTCAGTGAGAGACCCTGTCTCAAGGGAATAAGGCAGAGAGTCACGGGGGAAGACACTCGACATCCTCTCCAGTCCCTGTGTATGTACCCATGAACCTATGCAGTCACATACCCACATGCATGCATCACACATATATGCCACACACACACTCAGGTGTGCAAGTGCATACATACACACACATCTCACATACACATATGCTCCCCAAATTAAACTAAACAAAACATTTAAAAAAGACTGTAGATAGATTCAGACATAGGTGGCCAATGAACACCACTGATCACTTAGATCAGTGCCAGTACTTAGTAGCTGCTCAGTTAAAACGAAGTATTAGTATTTAAATGATTAACATTCTCCTTGCTCATTTTTTTGGTGTGTGTGTGTGTGCAGAAATATGCATTACCAGAGATTCTTCTGAGCTTACTCAAATGGTTACTCATTTCCTACCAGCGCTGGAGAACACAGCAGTCCTTGGAAGTCTGAGACAGACTTCCAACAGCATGAGAGAGCAAAGAGATGGAAGGATTTTCTGCATTCCAAGCCCTGGGAGCTTCAGAATTGGAAAGCTCAGCAGCATCACAGAGTTTTGTGTGTTTAGCTGTGTGCTCCAGCAACTCCACTGTTACTGCTGTCATTCTTCCCAAGCCTACTAGAGGCTTAAAATCATTCATTCATTCATTCATTCATTTATTTGCATGTATGTGAAGGTTTGGCTTGCAAGTATAAATGTGTACCATATGTGTACAGTGCTCATGGAGGGCAGAAGAGGGCATTGGATCTCCTGAACTGGACTAACTATTAGAAGCAGCCATCTGGGTGCTTGCAACCAAATCTGGGCCCTTTGCAAAAGCATGAGTGCTCTTGACTGCTGAGCCATCCCTCCAGCCCATGCCTGCTGGAGTTTTTAGAGTGTTTACTCAGCGTTAGGGATTTGAGACAAATAATATTTCTATCCAGTGTAATCATGTTGATTTTACAAATGAAAGGACTGAAGCTTAAGAGGTTAAGCAGCTTGTCCACTATCCTGCAGCTACTGAGAAATGGAGATGAGCTAACACTTAGCGAGGACTGACCCTACAGTCCATGCTTCTAATCACAATCCTATACAGCCCAAGCCCTCTGAGACTGGCCCTGCCTGGGTCAAAGCAGGGAAGACTGAAGTGTGCTTACCTCATTATTTCCCCATTAGTTGTAGTACCCTTTGTCTGAGTACTTTCTATTAATACTGCAAAGAACTAGCTAGAACAGAGGTCAAGAAATATTTGCTCTGTGCAAAGATACAGAAACCAAGCACAACTGGTACTCCAGCTTTATCAATGTGTGCAAGTCTGCCCCGGGCTGTAAAATAAGGAAACTGACTTCCACAATTTCTAGACCTCCTTCTAGCTCAACAATCTAGGACTATGACTGCATCCATGGGATGCGATGAGAGATCAAATCATGGAAAACCCATGCCTAGGTTTAGAGAATTCAAAATTAGATAAAATAGATGCAAGTGTATTAGGATAGGAGCACCATGCCTGCCTAGAAGGGGTGGGATAGGGCTGGGGACATAGCTCACCCAGCATGTGTGAGGCTATAAGTTGGATCCATAGCACCATAAGAAAACAACAAGGGGCGGGGGATTTAGCTAAGTGGTAGAGAGAGCGCTTGCCTAGCAAAGGCAAGGCCCTGGGTTCGGTCCTCAGCTCTGGGAGAAAAAAAAAAGACAAAATAACAAAAAAAACCAAAAACAAAAACAAAAACCCCAAGTATCTAATTAATTTTTGCTAAATGAGAAAGGCAATGTGTAAAACTTGCAAATCCATTTAAACGAACCACATTAATATAACAAGCTCTTAAGCAGAAGATGAACAAGACCATGGGTGGTTGGGCTGAGGTGGGGATGCCTCTACAGGAGAGAGATTTTGGGAAGTTTAGGTAGAGAAGGAAGGGAATTGAAATGTATTCTTCATTTGCTATGTGCCAAATGACCTACAGTTGTTATATCAACCTTTTCAATCCTATGAGACTTGGCAAAGTCAAGGAGCTTGTGCAGGGTGGCGCATCTGGTAACCTGGAATGAAGAGGTTAAAAGAAACATACAATCCCTGAGGTTTTCCTTTTAAATTCCCAGAACTGACACATACGTTCATCCATGTTTTGATCTCCTCTAGGGTCCTTTAGACACAGCCACAGCCATAAACTAATTGAGCTGGGAGACAGGGGGGTGGTTTTCTGTAGATCCTTTCATTTGAAGCTCCAAGTTCAATCTCCTATCCTGGGTCCCACATCTTAAAGGCACAGGCAATAGTGGCAAGACGTGGCTCTTGTGTATAGTGTAACTCCAGGGGAGGTTTCCACAGTCTATGAGTTTTCTTGGTGTTCATAGTGGTGGAATGGGTATCAAACCTTCTCCAAAGAGATCAACCCCATGACGGTGTGCATAGCGTCAGAATCCATGCTCGGGGGCCCAGATACCACTCAGACCAGAGGAACATTTTAGAGGGAGTCGAGATTAAGGCCCAAGAGGGATTTTGTGAGAGAGATTGGTTTCTGCTTGAGCTAACAGCATCTTCCAAGAAACAGAAATTGATGCTGCCGCCCTAGGGGGTTGCAACGAGAAAGCCTTTTGATGTATGAACCCACACTGCCAGGAAGCACTTTAGTATAGGTGTCAGAAGCATACGGGGTACACTCTCTTTTGTGGGTAACATGAAAATATCTGTGATAGATAGTGGCCAAGATGACATGAGAGAAGGAGGGGACAGTAGAAAATAACCAGAGGAAAATGGAGGTTTTCTGAAGCAGATCTTGTCACTTGGAGGCCTGAGATGGAAGGGGGTTTGTCATTTCATCTTTCAAGTCTCTTCACCTTTGTTTTCTGTCATCCTTTGGGGTCTTCCTGGAAGAAGGGATAGAGGTGACTTGGAAATGGTTTTGGTGAGAGGCCATGTTAACTCGTCAACGCTGATTGTCCCTTCCATACAGGCTCAGACAGCTCACAGAGGATGGTCTTCGCATGGGTACCTCTGCGGTCACATCCACACTCAACCCCACACAAACACACACGTTTTTCGGGTGTGGGAATTTGGATGCTCCCAACAATGGTAGAACTCGGGTTGGACTTTTCTAGCTAGCTGTGTGTTCCCCGCATTCAGTGATGCTCTCTGAGCTTCCAATGTGTTCACTGAGAACTTTGAATCCAGCAACTCCTTGGCTTTATTTAACACCTTGATTTTAATACTAGTCATTCCGGATGCCTCATGGTTCTGAAGATCCTGCGGGTCACCTGTGGACTCACGCCATGCCTCTTCACAGCACCCTTTCCCACAGCTTCCCGTGAAATCTGGTTTTCCAGCAGAGGCTGCTGCCTCCTCCTAGCCCGCAGGGCAGTGGAGCTTCTGGCATTGGTTTCCGCACTAACTTGATGCTCTGATTTGAACCGAGCAGTTTTAAAGGAACCGCCTGGCTGTGTGCCGATTTCCACTGCAGTGTTAAGTGTCGGGAGTGAGGCAATACCAGGAGAACCCAGACTTCTCGGAGCGGGAGAGCAAGGGGAGGAGAGAGAAGAGAGCGGGAGAAGAGCAGAGAGGGACAGAGGCGGGAGGCGCGAGCAGAAACCATCCAGGTGCAGTTGGGGACGACACAGAGCCACCGCGCAGCGCGCAGGGAGGGGGCCGTGGATATATATAGAAAGAGGGATCGCGCTGCGGTAACACCTAGTCACCCAGACGGCGGGAGCCGAGAGCGCGCCGGCAGGGGAGTTCCACTAGCTCGTGCAGCGCGTCCCCGCCCTCGTCGTGCCCGAGGCTGTCCCAGGGAGGAGGGGGACTCAGAACCCGCCACCGGGCTCACCTGCGGGAGGTGCCTCCGATTGGACCAAACGCTTGAGTTGGCGAGTCCACAGGCTGCGCGCCCGGCTCCCCTGTTCCTGATGGGACTGGCTCTCCTGTTTGCAAAGCCAGGCCCGCAGGGAGATGTACTGAACAGTAGCCACCCGCTGGTGTGTCTCCGAAGCTGCTGACCGCCCAGCCCTGGGGTCCACATGAACAGCTTTCCCAGCAGACCTAGGTAAGAACTTCATGACCTACTCGAGTCCCAGGACGAATGCACCTGGGTGCCAGTCTGAGGACAAGGGAGTCCTCTGGAACTGGGGAAATATTGGGATGGAGGTGGGGAGGGTGTCGATTCCCAGCTTTCTTAGCACAGCATCAAAGTTGCCAGAGGGCACAGTAAAGCTATTAACATGGATCGTGACCCGGCTGTGATGTCCAAACACCCAGAGTTGGTGTCCCCAGGAAACCACTGAGATAGGTTTCCTCCATCAATTTCCGGAGGTGGCCAGCTGGCTTTTTTCTTCGTTCAGTGCTGGGGATATGCACAGAGCAAGTAGAGAGGGGAAGGTTGGGGTGTGGAGATTGTGTCTGTTTCTCCCCGCCTTTCTGGCAAAGTTTTGAACTTGGGGATACTGGCTTTCCTTGTTCTGGGCAGAGCCTATTTCATCCGGCTGCCCCATCCGTCTTACACTCATCATACCAACACGGTCCAAGTTCAAGACTTGGCAGGAAGACAAAGTACCCACCAAGGGGTAGCTGCTAAGACTAGGGAGGGGAGCTTTTCTAATTCTTCCATAGGGTGGAGATGGAAGGCTTAACAGTTGAAGGGTTCCTTAATTTAGACCTAGGAATTCATGAAGTCCCTACTCCTTCCAGGAAAAGCATGACTTTGGCTTGGGCAGATGGAGAGGTGAGAAGGTGTGGACATTAGAATGAAGTTATCAGGGCCCAAACACATTTGAACCCATCAGTCAGCCTCATGCCTGGAGAAACTTCTTTCTCCCCCAGCTCCTCAAGACGGGGTCTGTGCCTTCAAGATAACATAGAACCAAACAGTTAATTGCACACACCCAGGTTGTGATTTGGGGTGCATTTGTAATAGCTCAACCCCAGGCCTAGCCCTGTATATATATCACATGCTTGGAAGAACCTCTAGATTTTTTTCCCCCAAGTAAATCATTTTCTGAAGGCTTGTAAAAAAATAAAATCAAATGTTTTCATGACAGCAGCAGATGCAAAACTCCCACAACTCCAGGGGAAAAAAAAAACCAAAAAACAAAAAACAAGAGATTGGTGCAGGGGGCTGAGCTATCTCTTTTGTCAACACCTACGTGATTACATTCCTGCACTGGCGCTTTCCAGGAGGGCCGGATCTTAGCTGGACCTCCCCCCCCCCCCCACAACCATGTAAATTCAGGACAATCGAATATTGGACACAATTGTAAACACTACATTTCTACCTCCTCCTCCAGGGCCCTCTTTGGCTCTTATCTGATATAGATGCTCATTGGGAAGCACCATAGTATAAAAATACCTCCTACGCAGCATTTATAAGATTGGATGGCAAAGCATAGGCCTGTGGATTCTTACTGAGCAATCTAGTCTTATTCTTTGGTTGAGGGGATCACTCATTCCCTTTTTCCAACTGCACCTCCCGCTGTGTTCCTCACTTGAAGATCATGTCTCTAATGTGCGCCTAATACCCTTCCCAGAGCTTTTTGTTGGTTGCTTTTGCTGATGTATGGGAGGTCATCAGTGAGTCTTCTCTGGACTCAATTAGTGACCTTCTCTTAAGTTCTTCCTCAACCTGCAACTTGAGTGGATGGTTCTGCTAGAATCACAGTGATTCAGCGGGTCTCAAAAAGGCATATGAAAATTCTGGTTTCCGCCAGGCGTTGGTGGTGCACGCCTTTAATCCCAGCACTCGGGAGGCAGAGGCAGGCGGATATCTGTGAGTTCTAGGCCAGCCTGGTCTACAGCGTGAGTTCCAGGAAAGGCGCAAAGCTACACAGAGAAACCCTGTTTCGAAAAACAAAACAAACAAAAAGAAAGAAAGAAAGAAAGAAAGAAAGAAAGAAAGAAAGAAAGAAAGAAAGAAAGAAAATTCTGGTTTCCTCACCATCTTAAAAAAAAAAGTTGTATGGGTCTATAGATTTTAGGCTGGACATTGGAGTTACTGTTGAAATGAAATTATTATGAGCAACTAACTGATCAAAATGTGGCCAAACTGGATGCCATTGTAGCCTCTCAGTTTGACTTTGCCACCCCCTGTGCTTGCCAGATAATGATGACTCTTGCTCAGCTGTCTTCAGTGATCACAGATCTTGAATGAAGTCACATCTTTATAAGGAGATATGGTCAGTCCCAGCTGCCATCTTCCAACCTTTGCTCCTGGACTGTAGCGACTATCACACAATGTCCCCCAAAGACCAGCCTGGTGTATATAGACTCCCATCTCGCACATCTGGCATCTGTAGACTGAAATCCTCAGCCCCCCCCCCCCCTTCGCAGCAGTTAGACTCCAGCTGCAGGTCTCTGTTCCCACTGGCTCTGTGTTTGCACCAGTGGCATGTAGTTTTCAGCTGTTGGTGGCTTTGGGCTGCTGTCTACAGTTCTGCTACAAATGATCACCTGTGGGGCATGCCTGGAGGTGCTTACTGGTGGGGGTCTGTTGCGGTTCACGCTCTTCCTGTTTTAGTTTCCCAGTGTCTTTCTGCTTAATTGGAGTCTTTTCTTGCTTCTGCTCCTTTCTCTAGTTTGCACCTGTGGATTGGTGTACTAGGGACCACATTCACCCCAGTCATAGTTGTTCTTGAAATGATAATAAAATCGCTAAATTCTCTACTTGATTTCACACCCCGATATACATAGTGCAGAGACAATGCATTCATCTTTCGACTGCTCCGTTTCATGTGCCCTTTATTTTGGTATGTAAGGCTCTGGAGTCTAAAGTACCAGGAGCCCATCTTCTTGGTAGCTGTTGAGTGAGTCCGGCACCACCACAATGAATAGATGTTGCTAAAGGGAGGAGAGAAAGGAAAACAATGTTACTGCCAGGAGAGGAGCAGGCACATCTTGGGAAATGGGATCCTGGAGAAGCACATGCTCTTCGGAGGGTCGTCTTAATGTGCTGACAAGTCAGTTAGTGAACATGTGTGAACATAGAATTTACTAGATGGAGGAAACATCTGCCAGGAGATTGATGTATCGATCTGTACGATACCTTCCAGACCCCAAGAATTGAAGTCCTAGGGAGTTGGCTTTGCTGAACCAAAGAGTTAGTGGTCTGCTAGCCAGCCTTTCTCTTAGACTCCCCGCAAATCAACAGAGAGTTCTGTCCTTAAGGGGAAAGGCCTCCATTAGCAGAGAAGAAAATCACCTGTTGCTCATCTGCACCATCAGCGAAGACCTTGTTCTAGGCATGCTGAAGGAGCCACAAGATGCGCTCATCTCACCAGCTTTAACAACAGACTTGAACAACTCGATTCCATCAGTTCGAAACCTGGTCAGATGGCAGGACCTGCCTGAGGCATCAAAGGCACAAAGCAGGCAGCATCTTGCCTCTCAGCACCCTTGTGGGGCTTTTATGGAGCGCCGAGGCTTCTGGGGGGAAGGTGGCGTCTCTCTTTCCTGAGCCAGGATAACAACGGCACTAATTTGGAGATGGTGGTGGACTTCAGGGCTCAGAACCTGAGAGTGCAAGTTGAGCCTTGAGTTTGTTAAAAGCCTTCCGAAAAATCGATTTTTGTTCGGAACACAAGACTAATGATGTACCACCTGCCTGTTCCCCTCCCACCATGCACTGCTACACTCATTGAATGCGGAACATATTTAGCTAGAGGAGGGAGTATGAAAAGACAGCTCCTACAGCTCAGCTGCCATTCGATCTCGGAAGTGGCACCTTTCTCGGCATCTTGAGAGTCGGGGCTTGGAGGCAGGGGTGAGGAATGAGTCCAGACAGAGGTCGGGGAGGGCAATTCTTAGAGAAGTTGGTGAGACCCAGCACATCTGGAGATAGGCTGCTCCAAAAAGACCAGAGCAAGCCAGATGAGGGTGCTGGAGGCATGGGAGGAGAAGGGGAAGAGAAGGGGAAGAGAAACGGCATGTAGAAATGATGAAAGGAAGGAGGGAGGGAGGGAGGGAGGGAGGGAGGGAGGGAGGGAAGGGGGAGGGAGGGAGGAAGGGGAAGAACGGGGAGGGGGGAGGGAAGCAAGTCAACGTGGAAGGAAGAAGAGGAAACAGATGGGACAATTCGGGAAGGCTGCGAAAGGAAAAACCAGAGGAGTGAAAAGAGCAGAGATGAAGGAAACAGCACCTCGCTGTCAGGTCTTCTGGCTCCACTTTTTCCTCTGGCAGAGGGAGGGAGCAAGCGAGCCAGCAGAACAGCATGGCTTTTGTGACTGGGAGGCTGGGCACTGGAGCTGTCAAGCCTCAACCCCTCACGGCAGCTCGTTCTATTTTTACATTTTGCAGAATTGAAATTAAACAAATGACCCCGTGAAGGCGTTGTTCATGAAGATTTTATCCCGCACGCCCACACAGCCAGGGCTGGTGGCTGAGTATTTAGCATAATATTCTATCTAATCAGAGAAGAAGGCATCCTCCGGAGGATGGCGGGCTCGAAGCCTTGCTTTGATAAGAAAGACCTGCTTTGATGATGGTGGGGCTAAGCGAGAAAGGAACCTTGTTCTCTGGGTTGCCACGGATAATTTTAGCGTTTCCCTCCCCTGAATTAGATCTCTGACTTTGTGAGACTCGTAGCCAGGTTCTCCTCGGAAGATCTCATTGGTGGTGGTATGGGGGAGGGGAGAGACTCTCTTTGGCTGAGGCTGCCATGAGTGGAGTAAACCGTGTTTAGAGTCTAGGCATCACTCACCCACTCACTCACCCACTCACCCACTCACCTTATTTGTTGGCCAGAAAACTCATCTCTGCTCAAGCAACCATGCTTAGGCAGCAAGCGAGCACATTGGGGCTGCGACCATCCATTTCACACTCAGCATGATGCACAACAGATAATATTTTTTTCTGGTTTGGATATGGGCTTATGCCTTAAGCCATAGAAGATCTAATAGCAATTATACACACACCCCTTGTCATTTAGTCAGAAATACACGTTAACATACCAGTCGACAAGGCCAGATTGATTGGGTAGATGCTCCATTAGAAGACTATTCAAAAACTTGTCATTGCCAAACATGTGTTTACAATTAATAGGGTATGCATGGGCCCCTTTTCCTTATGCATTGAAGGCTTATACAATTCCTCCTCTAGTGCCTTTAAAGTCCGGTATCTAGACCAGATAGTGATGAATACTGCTATTGAATCCATCCTGACTTCAAAGGGAGCCATAGATAGACTAGTTTGACTCAGAAAGCAATGTTTCTTCCTGCAGGCTAGCATGGTAGGGCCTGCTCTTTCCCTTCAGGACCCCAAAGGCTTATTAGCCAGAGACTATTCCCTGAGGTGACTATAAAAAGGTATCTCCATGTGTGACTCATTGAAACTCAGAGAGTAGGAGCCATATGGATGTGTCTTCAAAGACCCTATGAAGGATTGATAGTCCATTAAGCAGAAGCCAACTTCCCCTCACACACACACTTTAATCTTGGCATTCTTTCTTCTTGGTTATCTGCTCCTCACAGTGTGTCTGGTATGGCTTTGAGACCATGGAACGCTTCTATGAATCTTGTGGAGGAAAGTCAGCATTTCCTTTATTAATAACAGCTTGAAAGTCAGACTTCCCAGGCATAGAGGCCCCAGGTCACAGAGCTCTCAGTTCAGAAGTATTCAAGGGTTGGGGCAGGATTCTAAGAGTTGGGCTCTCAAGCTACTGGAGCAGAACATGGCTGTTCCATGTTTTCTCGTCAAACCATTTCCTTAGATTTTACACGTGGGTCTGAGTCTGTTCATGCTCAAGTTGACCAATCTGCAAAATCAAGTTCCTCAGTTTGTTTGGAAGTAGAGAGTGTGTGAGAAGTCTTTACCCCTCAGCTTCCATTTTCCAGATGAGTCTGGTTTAATTAGCCTCTCCAGGATATCGGACCAGTAAAGCACCCTGATCTCATTTTATTATTGCATTGGAAGTTCAGTGTTTCTTATGAAAACACATTGAATTGTCCTAATTGTTGCTTGTTTGGTTTGGGTTTGGTCTTGGGCTATTTGCAGTTATATAGGAAGATATATTGGGGATAGGAAACTCATTTCATACATACCATTTGTACACACAGCATGGTGATTAAACAATGTTTTGAATGTGTCTTTGTTTAGGCTGTGACCTATCACGTGACATCAGGTATGTGGAATTTTTCACTTGTGGTATAATTTTGATAGTCAAAAAGTTTTAGATAGTGACTATTTCAAGTTTTGAATTTTCAAGTTAGGGATGCTCCTCCTGTAACGAGCAGTCATTTCCATCCTAGTTTATCCCTTACAGAGCTCCTATGCAGAGTAAATGATTAGCAACAACATTTTACAGTTGCAGAAAGTAGAACATAAAGACCAGATGCATAGCCAAGCATGCAGGTATATGCCTATAACCCCAGCACTTGGGAGGCTAAGACAAGAGGACTATTGTGAGTTTGAAGTCAGCCTGGGCTACATAGTAAGTCCGAGGCTCCCAAAGGATGCACAACAAAAACTTATGTTAAAAAAAATCCAAGATACGTGGGCAGTAATTATAGCGGGGACTTACCGCAGCACTGTGGTTTTCTGCATGGGTGCTTTCGTTGTAGATTTCCCTTTAAATTTTCAGTCCATCCCTTTCTTGTCATCTACCACTAATTAGTGTTCGCCATCGGCAGATAGAGACACACATGCACCTGCTTGGAGCTGTACTAATCACAAACATCCCCCAAAATACAAATGCCTATGAGAACATAGTTAAAGGGATTTGGAACTGGAGAGGGGAGGTAAATAAACAACATCAATGTTCTTGAGACTGACTGCTTTTTTTTTTTTTTTCTTCAGTTTTGGCGTGTTCATCACTGCCAAGTTGCCTTGACATTTAAATCACAGAAAATACGGGGTAAAAATTGGCACTATTCTGTGTAACTGTTATGTCTCCTTTTCTTGCACACCAGCCTTAAAGGGAACTCCTACCTCACGGCTTGCTCCTGCTGAAACCAGTGTTACATAAGTTTCTGCAACTCGAAGAGGTTATAGTTGATTTCGGGGTAGCACGACTTCCACAAAAGAGCCGAGGCAAGTCCCTTGGGACTCAAGGGTTTCTATAAATGGACTTCTTTAAGATCTCACTTCATCTTGGCTGGGTCCAGTGCTTCCTTTGAACTCAGTTGGCAACAGGCAATAGAGAATGTTAATTTCTGGTCTCGGCTGGTCTTTTGCATGCGTGGGCTTCCTGCTATTTGTCTAAGAAAAGAACAAACCCAGGTGAATTAGGCGATGCTGGTGGCTTTATTTAGCAGTTAGACTGTCCCAAGTGGAATAATAGATTTTGGCTTGTCACAAAGCAGGAACAACTTAGCAGAACCAGCAAGGCTATTCTCCGAGAATGCATGCTTAGCTGTCATGAGACTAGAGGGCATACACAATGGGGTTAAAATAACTTTATCTATTCCTGTTCCTTCTTCCCAAATACAATGCTTCTCAAGACACCCATTACCAAAGATGTAAGTACGTCATGCCAAGGCTAGGCTTTGACTCTCCTGTGTGAAGCCTGATATCTCTTAGCAACACGCAGATTCAATTTAGACACTATGCTGACAGGCTACTTTGTATACCTGCGGTAAAATGATGAGACCGTGATCAAATGTGGTCAACTGGTCTTGAAAGAGGATTAAAAGGTGGCACCAAAACCAGTCTGAGATGAGAGAGAAGAGTGAAGATCTTTGCCCATTCTATGGCATGTTCTTTTCTTCCATTGTGGGTAATGGAAAGAATGAATTAAAGGATGAGAATCTAGGCTTTTATGAGTACCTGGGAAGTGTCCTTAGCTCCTCTTCTTATCTGTGTGAGTACTTACCTCTAGGAACTGTGGATAGGACAGAATGTGTCCTCCCCCCAGGTTTACTCTGTCCCTGCTTATTTTTAAAACCACATCCTCCATTTATATCCCCCTGGCAAGCATTTACTAATCAAGAAATGAGGCAGGTAATGAAGATACAGAGCAGAAGACAATGCATTTCTTTCTTTGGAGAATTCATGATCTAGTAAGGAAGAGTAAAAAGTACCATGGTAATGACTCCGAGGAAGTGAAAATACAGCATGATAGGGATGCCCAGTGAGCAGAATAGCCTGGGGGACTCCATGGAGGCTTCTTCAAGAGAGATCATATTTGAGCTCCCTTTTAAAAAGGTGAGTAGGTGTGCTGCAGATGGAAAAACATTCCAGGCAGAGGGGACAGTGTGAGCAAACACATGGAGTGATGACATATTTGATGTGTTTGTGGGCTGTGAGAGGCAAGGGTTGTGGGGCAGCCAGTTTGGAGTGAGACTTCGAAGGCCCAAGTGTACAACTTGTATTAACTGAGGTGGCAGATTATTTTTCAGCAAGAGACTAAACACAGATTCCTTTTCTGAAAGAAAGATAACACTGATCACACTGTGAAGGTTAAGTCCAAAAAAGGGAGATCCAATGTTAGGGTCAGGATCCATAGGCATGGATGCTGTGGTGTCCAGATGAAACCTCTTGTGGTCAAGAAAGAGCATGCCATACACATAGGAGAGAAAGTTTAAAAGTCATCAGAGTTTGTTGTTGGATAGATGGTGGAAGTTGAGGGAAGGTAGTGGATCACAGAATGAACAAATGCTCTGTTTCATGGTCTGTGCTAGATCAGCGGCCATGACTTGAGATTAGCGCACTCAGGAATGATGAGGAGTTGGAAGGTAAGGTAACCATATAAGAGTCTGAGCAGGCTAAGGATAAAAGGGGCTTTAGAATGGAGATGTGGTGGGCCATTTGTAAACTTGTCAAATCCAAGGAAGTTGTGCAGAAAGATGGAAGGAAGACTAGCGTAGAGTTGCTCAGAGAGTAGAGAATGAGAAATGTTTCCAAAGAGAGAATTGTGGCCAGGCTTGGCAGAGGCAGGTGGATCTCTGTGAGTATGAGGCTGATCTACATAGTGGAGAGAGCGAGAGAGTAAGAGAGTGACCAGCTCCCAAATACATACACAGAGACTTACTCTTACTTGTGAATGATTTGTCTTAGCTTGGCTTATTTCTAGCCAACTTTTCTAATTTAAATTATCCCTTTTCCCTTTAACTAAGTTTTGCCTCTGGGCTTTTTGCCTTTCTTTATTCTATATATCTTTCTTTCCTTCTTACTCCATGGCTGGCTGTGTGGCTGGGTGGCTGGACTCTGGTGTCCTACTCTCCTTCTCCTTTTCTCACTCCTCACTCTTCTCCCGAGTCTAGATTTCTCCTCTTATGAATTCTCTCTGCCTGGCATCCCTGCCTATCCCTCTCCTGTCTAGCTATTGGCTGTTCAGCTCTTTATTAGACCAATTGGATGTTTTAGGCAGGTAAAGTAACAAGCTTCACAGAACTAAACAAAAGCAACATAAAAGAATGCAACATATCTTTGCATCATCAAACAAATACCCCACAACATAAATGAATGTAACACATCTTAAACTAATATTCCACAACAGATAAATGATAGATGGATAGATGGATAGATAGATAGATAGATAGATAGATAGATAGATAATTGTTTGAATGTGTTTATAATAGAGAAAAGTCACGTTGTAAGAGAAGTGGTTGAAGATATAGGAAAGAAGAGAGACAAGAGATATAGAGGACAGTCTGTGCCAACTCATAACAGAACTAGTGAACAATGTGAAATCAGAAGGACTAAATGGACAGAGAGAAGAATATGAAGGAGAGCTAGTATTTATGGCCCATGGAGAAATATAGTAAGAATTTCATAGTTTTTACTTTGTTTTTATTAAAACACGTATAAGAAAAGAAACAATTACTTTTTTTTTTTTTTTTTTTTTGAGAAAGTGGGAAACTTTCCAAGAGTGAGTGCCACCTTTTAGGAGTGTGGATGTGGAGAACCATCAGGGGATGAATAGGAAATGACATGGAGAGTTCCAGAAGAATGGAGAAAGTCCTGACGAGTTAAAACCATCTCATGATGCAGAGAAAGAACAACTCCACACAGTGTTCACACCTATAGCAGTCGGAAGCTCTCTGTCCTGCCAGTCCTGGAGAGTCCAATTAATAGTTATTTCAAAGAGTTTCTAAAACATTGCAAACTTTTTCCACCTTAGATTTGGAAGGCCTTGTCCACTAGGTTCTTTCTTCCGTGGACTGCACTATTTCAATTTTATGTCAGGCTGCTTAGAATACATTTGTTCAGAGATCACAGTTCCTAGCTCTTATTTCACAAAATTTCAAGCTCACAAAGTAAATTTTCTAGGCCAATCCCCACACTTTAACTCTAGCCAAGTAATAAAATGGCTTCCATTTTTGTCTGGCATATTCTGTGGCATTGATTCGCCACCCCGTAGTCATGTGCTTTCTGCAAGTTTTGACATCCAGAAGCCAGGCATATGACAGACCTGCTGAAACAGACAAACCCCTTCCTGTCATTTGGGGAATGGCACCAGCGGGTGGGAGAACGGCCTGTCAGACTCCGTCTATTAGGGTTCCCTGTGGTTCATTCATCCTTTCAGTTTGAAGCCACCTCGGTATCTTGGGGTTCATAGCATCTGCAGCCTGGCACAGCTGCAGCTCTATCCCACAGAGAAACAGGACTCCAGGTATCTGCGAACAATTGGCAGCATTCAAAAAGAACTTTATAAAACCAGAAGCGGGGAAACAAATCTCAGCTGTGTTTTATCTGCCTGTTTATTTGTTCACAGCACACCAAGCAAGGTTTTAGGATGGTCTTTCTGTGTCAGTCTATCACCCTTTCATATGCTGACTCTATTTCCTTCCCTGCTATTAAAGGAAAAGACTAAATGTAATTGCCCAGGGCTTTAATTTGCTTGTCAAACACAATTATACAGGAAACAATCGGGCAGAGTGTGTCCTTCTCAAGGGTCAAGACCTAGGTTGATGGTGAATTCTTGATAGGAAATCCTAAAAGTTCAGCTATCAGTAGCCCTTTGTGGCATTCTCTTTGTACACTCCTGGCTAGTTAGGAGTCCAGAGTCACTTCATGTGACCTTGTGCTGGTGAAGAAAAGTAGGCTCTAAGTCAAGTTCACAAGTCTGCTGGTAGTAGATCCAGGACAGACTCCTCTTCCATCTCCCAACATAACATACAGTGTTCCCAACTCTCTGCGGAAGCTCTTCACCCCCCAGTTGCTGGAGAAGGGTAATTTGAGGTGATGTGGAGTGGTGTTGCCATTTAGGAAACTGATTGCAGGGCACCACAATATTCTTGTCCTCAGTTTACCCCCATGTGCAGATTATTCTGCCTTTCTATCCTGTACCCTTAGAATCCGAATCTTTCTTCTCCTCCCCTCATTATTTGGTGGCTGTGTGCTTAAGGGAGAGCAATTTGAGCAAATAGATTTTGTTTTTACCACCATACATTTCAAAAGCTTGTGCATCCTAATAATAGATTATTAATTGGTGTTTTGAGGGGCTGGGGAGATGGTTCAATGGTTAGGTGCTTACTGTACATGGATCTGAGTTCAGATCCCCAGCACCGATGCAAAAAGCTGGGCATGGCAGCACACATCTGTAACTGCAGGTTGGGGAGGGCAGACACAGATGGATCTCCAGAGCTTGCTGTCTAGGTAGTCTAACCAGTTCAATGGGCTTCAGTTTCAGTGAGAGACTCTGCCTCAAAAATAAGCTGGAGAGTAATAGAGAAAGGTGCTCTAGATCAACCTCTGGCCTGTATACCTGCACACACACACACACACACACACACACACACACACACACACACGCATGCACACATGCACACACCACAAATAAATTAGTAACTTTTAAGTCAGTCTTTTGATTTTTGGAGGGTAGGGTTCAAGCCCAAGGCTTGCACATGCTAAGCAAATGCCCTTTCACTGAGCTACAGGCCCAGCTCATCTTCGGATTATCTGTAACATGTTATCATCTATTAACAGGCAGAATTTGTGTCAATGATTGATACCAATCCTTTCTAAGGCATCAGTGGCCTCTTACAACATTTGGCATGGTAGAACCATGTGGAGCTGTCTGTAGCAACTGTCTGGTCTCCTGGCTGGAGGGTTTTGGGGTATAGGTGATCTTTAGATGACACAGACATGGTTTTTCATGACTGAAAGTCACTTATCCATCAGGCTTCTGCCATGCTAGGGGATGGCTCCGAGTCTGTGACCTATCCCGGGGGCGAGTCCAAATGACTGCAGTACAGCTCTGGTTTCCTCTTTCAGAACAGGTAGACATTCTGCAGAGTCGCTGTTGAGGTCATGTCGGTCAGGTTGGTAGTGTACCTGCTGTTTGCTACAGAAACAGGCACTAAGCAAATGTCTCTAGTTCTGGGATTTTTTTTTTCTCTTTTGGTCACCCCGTGAGAATACTGGGAAAGTCTAAAGTACATTTAAGAGGAAATCCCCAAAGTGCTTCTCTTACACACATAGGCGGGATAATTTGATGGACAAGAACATGCCTGGGAACCAGGTAAACCTCTCATAAGAAAAAGAAATCCTCGACTGGAGGGATGGTTTGGTGGTTAAGAGCACTTGCTGCTCTTGCAGAAGACATGGGTTCATTGCCTAGCACCCACAGGGCAACTCACAACCATCTGTGACTCAAGCTCCAGAAGATCCAGTGCCCTCTTCTGATCCGTGCAGGTAGAAGGCACACATGATACACACACGTCTATGCCTATTCATAAAATAAATAAATCTAAGTTAAAAGGAAAACAAAGTCCTCTGAAGAGCTTCATCTTTGCCTCCTTAAACAGAAAGAAAATATAACACAAAGGAATGCTTGAAGAACTCAGATCATCTTTCCCCAAAGCTTGAAGTCCTTGAAAGCTTAGCTTAGAGATTGCTCAGTCATTTTGGAAAATGGTTCTGTACTTGCAGACTTTTTTTCACTCTCCGATATTTCCTTCCCCAGACAGACTCTCATGTGGACAAACTATGAGTTAACAGCCGTGTAGACTTCCATGTTAATAGCTTTACTGCATAGGCGCTCAGACATGCTAGTGATGATGAGGAGTGGGTGTGTACTGGGAGCTTCCATGTATCACTGGTATCTATACTTCTGCTATTTTCCTGGTCTATTCAATGCTATGAACTGCTTCCAAAATGTTAAAAATGATGTGTTCATAGTCTGGATTGTTTTTTTCTGTTATCCGTGTTAGTGTTTCTGTCTGTTCCTAAATAGCTCATTGAATAATGTGGTGTTTTGTCTGTCCTATCCTCCTGTCCCACAGTCGAACCTAGTCTAGCTCTCCAAGATAGGTTATTTTGCTGTTGAGTCTTGGGGACAGAAACCGGTACTCACAATAGTCATTACTCCCCCACATAAGTCTCTTATAATAAAGCCTTTGTTTCTGTTCAGGCTTCAAACAAAGCCACAGTCCAGGGTTCCAAGGAGCCTTCTCTCAAACACGAGTATCATTAAGATGCAGAAATTTCCAACCACAGATTTACTATCTTTCGATTAAAAGCCTGAGAACAGATTAACTCATTTCTCTAATGGAGGAAGGGCAAGTTGAAAACAGCTTGACGTCCTCAAGACCACTGGCCTGTGAGCGTCACAGTCTTTCAGTGTTTTTTCTGATAAAAGCCTCCAAGTGTTCTTGTCCGTGTTTGGTTAAATTATTGCAAAGCAATACACAGCAACTCTCTGCTTTTATTTCCAGATCACCCCAGTGTAGGGCTAATGGACTCTTGCTCTGGCTGAGTGCTTGGGTGATGAGCTGATAGATGGAGGGGAAGTCATCCTTGGAAGGAGCTGTGTTAAAACGTTGTTTAAAACTCTGCTGCTGAGTGGCCATCGCCGGCGATTGTCTTCCCCAGTGTCACACGCAGCAAAAAAGTCAAAAGGTTTCAGTGAAATATTCATTTGACCTTGGCATTGACAGAGGTCTAATCTGTGTCTGAAGAATCATATTCATCTTTATCACTGATGTCAATAACAGCGTTATACTTTAAAGTTTTTCCTGGGCTAAGCACCTAGTTAACCAGTATAACATTCATGATCTCACTTAATTTCCTTCACAGAAATGAGTTAGTCTTACTAATTTCTCAGCTTCTCAAAATTTGGGAAGCTAAAAGACTTCTCTAGGGCTATAGGGGTAACATGTATATTTGAGGTTCCAATTTAGGTCTGATTTCAGGGCCTGAGTTTCCCACAGGGTTGTGTCACACAAAACAAAGCAATCAAAAATTACCAGACATCTCTTCTTTCTAAGGTATGGTACTAGATTTATGGGGTGATGGTGAAAAGTAGCATAAGTCACCTGTTTCCAAGCAGCTTAAAAATTGTCACTCAAGAAGCCATTTAAAAACAGCTAACAAGAAGTTGTCAAGATGGCCCAGCAGGTCCTTCCCACCCATGTGGATGATCTGAATTCAGTTCCCAAAACATATATATCAGAAGGAGAGAACCATGTTCTGCAAATTGTCTTCTGGCCTACATGTATGAGTTGTGACACATGCATGCCTTTACCCTCACAAACATGTGCGTGCGTGCACACACACACAATAAATAAATGAATGTATTATTACAAAAAATAAGAAGCCAGCTATGGCGGTACAAGCCTGTAGTTAAAATACTTTGGAAGTTGAGACTGAATGTTTGGGACTTTGAGGCTAGCCTAGGCTATGTAGTAAGATTCTTTCTCAAACGAGACAAAAAAATGATAACTGAGTAATTAGCAATACAAATGCTCAATGTGTGAAATATGTTATGTTCATAAAGACATCACGGAAAGAGGTGAGATTGACACCAGGCTTTGAAGAATGGGCGAGGTTTACACAGATTGAAAACAAACAGGAAAAGCATTCATACAAAGAAGGTGGTGAGAAGAACAAGCTGAAGGTGAGAAAGTGGAAGGCATTTGGTGGTGAACGGTTCAGAGTGGCTGGAGTGGGGGAGACAGTGAGCACTTCAGGAAGGAAGCATCGTGTTATGATCTGTTGGTCCAGCAGATTTCCGCTGCAATGGAGGTGTTTCCCCAGAGGGAGACAGAAAGATGATGGTGAACCTCCTAAACAACCAAGTTCAGAATGTGGGACTTTATCTTGTAGACCAGAAGCTCCCACAGTCAGTGCTCTGGAATGTTTAAAATGGATTCAAACCCTTCTCTGAAAACTCTCCAAACGGATTGTTTATCATGTTCTTCATCCCCCAAGTTTTTTGTGGAC
Organism: Onychomys torridus; assembly: GCF_903995425.1. NCBI lineage: Eukaryota > Metazoa > Chordata > Mammalia > Rodentia > Cricetidae > Onychomys > Onychomys torridus. The sequence goes on along the minus strand of NC_050449.1, from coordinate 33,883,556 downwards.
TTCACACTGGATCAGAACATTCCTCTGACTAACCATCCATTTATCCACACAGAGCATGCCCGTGTTCAGGTGATGGTAGTGGCCAGGTGGGAAGGAAAGCTATTAAAACATCAAAGAAAGACAGTGAGGAGTTAGGCTACTGTCATGTCATGAGAACTGGAAATAAAAGGGTTTGCAAGAAGTCTAGAGTCAAGGATGCCAAGGTGGCAGGAGTCGGCAGATGTGACAAAGAGAAGGCAAGGCAACTTCAGACCCAGAGGGTACACGGGAACTTGGATGTTGTTCCACTAGTGATTCTGAAGAACGCATTTCTAGTCCGGTATCTCTGTGTGCATATGTGGGGGTGGGGTGTGTCAGTGGTCTCACTGGAGAATATTCAATAGCAAATGACAGGTGCCAGGTGGTCATTTAGTCCAGCCTGCTCATTTAACTAGCTCAGTGGACAAAAAGGGGGGAAATGAAGATAATAAGCAGTAGCATGAATACAGCAATGAACCAATGTTTTATTTCTTAAAATGGGTGAAACTAATGCCTACCCAACTATAAAGGACTCATTCAAGAAACTGAAGCAATTAGAAGCAAAATATCTGTGGGTTGGGGTGTAGTTCAGTTGTTAGATCACTTGTTTAGTATGTACAGTGCCCCAGATTCAGTCCCCAGCACTACATGAAACTGGATGTGGTATGCATCCTTAATAATCCCAGAACTCAGGAGGACAGGGTAGGAATCTGAGTAGTCTCATCCATCCACAACTAAACAGAGTTCTAGGCCATCCTGGACCACATGAGACCCTGCCTTAAAAATAAATAATGAAAAGTAAGAGGGAAATTTGCCTGTTCCACTAGGACCCTTGACAATCTGATGATAACCGGATGGGTACAACTTCTCAACGCTAAAAGCTCCCTTGACACAGTGCCCATTCATCATGACCCCACTCAGGCCCTTGCCTCCACACCACGGCTCCAGAGCCTCCTTAAACCCATCCATCACTAAGTTGCTATCTTAAGAGTTAGGGTTGAGGGTTGTGGATTTAGCTCAGTGGTAGAGTGCTTGCCTAGCAAGCACAGCTCAAAAAAAAAAAAAAAAAAAAAAAAAAGAGTTAGGGTTGGAAAGATGAGTAAAATACTGGCCCCATGGTCAGAGAAATTCACCTTTTGGGGGCCTAGTCAGACTCACAAACAAACTTATTCCAGCTTGATTGCTAAAAAGGTAGAAATACTTCTATGTGCTATGGTAATAGGGAAAAGAGGCCATTAGCCCCACCTGGGAGTATGGGAAAAGTTGCCCAGAGGAGATGATCCTCAGTGTTTATATTTGTAGGACATGCACAAAAAAAAAAAAGCAGGCAAGGATTGCTGGGAAGAGAATTTAAGGAGAGAAAACAACACAGTCAAGTCACAGGGGCCAGAGTATGATTTTTACAGAAAACATCGTTGTTTTGGAATTACCATCATGTGAAGAAAAAAGATGCTTTGAACATGAGTCTGGGTAGGTGCATGAGATGAGGGTATCAGGAACCAAGATCCTTCAGATTATGCACGAGGAACTGGGGAGTTGTTAAGGAATGTAAATGACACTATGTCATATGTATGTACAGATGTATGCTGCTTATAAATAAATGATCCCAAGAGAGTGATTCAGTCAGCAATGTCTTCGGGTTTAATTTACACAACGCCCAATTCACAGCAGCTCAAGCAAACAAAGGCTGATATTTTTCACTCAGGAAGTCCAGAGAAAAGAGGCTCCTACCCCAGTTTAGAAAGCCAACAGGGCAATCAGGAGTTTTGGCTTTGATCCTCAATGATATTATTTAATGGTTCCCTGAAAGCAATTGCTACTCAGGGATCTTTTGAGGAGGGAGAAAGCGGCCAGGATTGTCTTTTCTGAAGGAAGCCCAGGCTTTTCCAGAACTTCATAGTACACTTTTTTATATTTCATTGTCCACACTTTGAAAGAACTGCCTTATTTGAAAAAGATGGCTCTAACAAAAGATTCTTCCCAGTTTCTATAATCAAGGATGACAAGGAAAAGGAGTGTTTGAAATGAATATATAGATAGCCAACCAATGGTTACATGCTACAGAGATTGCTCTGTATCAGAGGCTTGGAGATTGTATAGCTGATTAATAAATGGAACCCTGTGCCAGGCAGCAGAGGTGGGACCTGATACAAAGAAAAACATTGGGCACATGTTTTAATTGGATGAGACAAGGCCGTGGAAGGAAGGGTACTGGGGCTTGGGTACCATTAGCACGTGATATGGTCTGAAATCATAAGGACTTTCTTTCTGCAGAATCTGTAGATTTTTGATGTGTTCAGGTTAATGGTTAAAAACAGACTACATCCATCTTTCTGCCTTAGTACTGAATCTGCCTTTCCCTTTTGCATACTCCGCTAGTCTGGTCCATACTATATCATATATAATGATCCAATGACCATTAATTCCAGAGCTAAAATTATGCTAGGCACTGGTAGAGAATAAACAGGATGGAGATAAGGAGGTAAAATTAGGAGGGTAAGAGCCAGGCTAGTCTACACATAGCTTATGTTTTATAGAGTGCAACTGAAAAATAGTGTAAGGAAAACAGAACTGGCTGTAGCTTGGCACGCACTAGCTATCAACAACCCAGTCACGGGCCACAAGTCCTGCGTGAGTTGGGTTTTATTTGTTTGTTTGCTTATGTATTTATTATTTATTAATCTATTTTGCAGCACTGGGGATTCAACCCAGGGCTTTGCGCTTGCTAGGCAAGTGTCTACCACTGAGTCACACCTCTACTCCATGAGTTGGATTTTGGTGGTTCAAGGATGGATCTAACCCCTGTTCCTCTCCCCGTACCACTTTACAGAGCTGTCTGACTGTCTGGCTCATGGAGGCCTGTTGGGGGAATCCATGTTCGTTCAGCAGCCCTCTCTCTAGCCTTCACAGGTAGACAGACATTTGCAAGAGTGCGCCTTGTGTCGTTTGTCTTCTCTCCTCTGGCCGACCTGTCAGAAGGAATGGCAGTAACTCTGGGGACTCGATCTTGCTTATTTCTAAATACGGAAAAAATAAAGCCCAAGGCTATGGAGAGTGTTCTAGAAATGTTTCAAGGATGTGGACAATTCCTGAGTTTTTGAGCTCTCTGGAGTAGCTAAGGTGTGATCTCTTTTAGATTTTTAACATGGAAATGATACTTTTCCCCACTGTGCTTCTTGCCAGATGACGTATACAGCTTTGCACCTTTCCTTTATTTACAGAGTTAGAGCTCATAAAGCATGCTGAGTTGGTCTAGGAGATGTTTAGTTGGTGAGGTGCTTACTGTGCATGAAGAGTTAAACTCATATCCCCAGGTCTTCTATAAAAAGCTGCATGTGCCTGTGATCTCAGCACAGGCGAGGCCGAGACAGGGGAATCCCAGAGACTTGATGACCAGGTAGTCTTGTGAAATTGGTGAGTTTAGATTTAGTGAGAGACCCCCATCTCAAAAATAAGGTGAGGGGTGACAGAGGAAGACCTCTAGTTTCCACACACACATACACATGTACACTCGCACCCCCACACATGTGCACACACATGCACAGTATGTTGAGTAGATGAATGCTATTGCATAGCTATTGTGTCAGGAGCAAAGAGCACTGCCCTTTTCTTATTGCTAATTACAAATTAGTTTTAATAGCTCTGGATACAAAGGCAATAAAGGCTTTGAGTTATGATTCTGAAATGTCCCTAATTATTCCCCTTTATCTGCCCTGGTCAAGGAATAGGGACTTGCTTGGTAAAAGGACTTGAGGAAACTTGGATTAAGTCCTTAGAGCTTGGGCTCTTTCCTCCACAGGCCTGAACTCTGTTTTGCTCACTCTGGGATCCAAATAGCTACTATGTTATTGCCATGGGATTCTGAACACTCGGTAACCGACTAAATGTACATACAGGAGAACCACTTCCTAGCTCATTTTATGAGTCTTAGCCCTGAGAAGTTCACAGACTTCCACCTACATTAACTTGCTTTATCTTTCTCCCTCCCACTCACTTCTACCTTCTTGAATTCCTCTAAAGAAGTATCTTGAAAGAACATGAGTGTCTCCTTTGACAAACAAACCCCACCTCCCTTCAGACACTTCAGTGCTCGAATTCTGAAATCCCTGAACAGTCTAATAAATAGTCCAAAAAAACGCCAGAAATACTGCATTTTCTTTAGGCTGTTTTATCTGTCTGTCTTGTTTGTACACACCAGCCTAGGATGTTAACTGCTGCAGAAAACCACTAGAAATGTCTGCAAAGAGCAGCAGTCAAGTTAACCCCAGACTTCACTCTGCTAATGTGAACTAAACTGAATAATAAGTTTTCCAGTTGGCTGACATGTTCTGGGTCTGGTTGGATGCTCTGGGCAGACAAAGCATTAGAACAAAGAAGGAGGCATGTGTGCTGGGTGCAGGGAAAAAGGAATGTTCTTTGGAGGGGTGAAGTCAAATCGTTTCCAGAGTATAACAGCAGTAAGTCCATCAAAGAAGAGGACAAGCGGAACATGTCACACAGGAAGCTAGAAGCAGGTGTGGGACACACCTAAGACAGCAGCTGGGGAGATGAGGAAGTGAGCCATTAGGGAAGAGGCAATGCCTCATTAGCAACACACCTCAAAACCTTCACTGCCTCCATCTCTATAGAGTATGGAGAGAAGGGGGTAGTATGCTTTGCTTCTACAAAGACTATTAATATTCCATAATGCTGTGTGTGAACACCTGTAGGATACATGTGTGTGTCTGTGTGCGGAGGCTGAACATTTTCTCATTCCTGCCCACCATTTAGTGCTCTGTTAGATGGAGAGATTGGGCTGGGTTTGGGTATCCTCAATATCCCTCAAGTTCTCTGCACTGTCTAATTATTAAAATTTGGTTTGTCTTCTTCTGGTTTTTATTAAAAGCATGCACAAGGACAAGTCTCTGCCCTGAACATGCCCCTGGCCCTCCACTTTCAAGGACCACTGAGAACTGGAATATAACATACATGTAGATGTTCCAGCAGTTCTATGCTTGTTATCCTCTATATGGAAGGACCTTAAGAGAAAGCTAAGGTATCTAAGGAGAACTCTTACAAAAGGATGCTGAACTTCAGTGATGCAGATGGCCTTGCATGTTCATTCCTGTAGGCATTGTGTGAACGGAAGTGTTTCTGGCACTTTTTATGTAACTCGACAGTGTTTTACTATGAGGATAGAAAAATGCTTAGCAAGTGGCAAGCACTCAGTATTTGTTCTGTGCCCCCTCCCCACCAAAACAGATGTATTTCTTTTCCTATAAGGCACAGACCAAACCCCAATGTATTATAGTAATCAGAGTATGGGGCTGGGTGATAGCTATCAGGATTCCTGTTGAATTCTAGGACAGGGACATGGCTGAAGATGTTGTCTTCTCTGTTGACTCCTCAAGACACTGAAGCCTGGGACACCAGCCAGCTAGCCAGTGTCACAGCCTTTCTAGGACAAAGACCTGCAGTGGAGCCCAGCGTCATTAGATTCTCCACCTGCATATTCACTCATTAGTTTTGAATCTCTGCTTTGCCATCTCCACAGATGAACGTTTTGTTTCCCCTGCCCTCCATCTGTTGTCTGTCAGATGGAGGAATTGGGCTACTTTTGGTCATCCTTTATAGCTCTCAGGTTCTCTGCACTGCCCAGTCCTTAGTCTTAAACAGGGCATTCGTGAGGACAATCTCAATCAGCCTAGGGTGTATGGGGAAGTGTGAGATAAAGCATCTCTTCATTTAATTAATATCCTCTGAGAACATTCTTGAAGAGACCAAAGCTGAGTGGCCTGTTGGAAGTTACTAGTAATTTAGGGGAAATGCATGCAGAAAGCAAAGCGTATGTGGACATTTGCAAAGACAACTCACGTGAGCCCACTTCATTCTGCTTACTGAATGGCAGCCTGTGTTCCAGAACAATCAAGCAATAGTGATGTAATAATGAAACATAGGAAACATGATGTGCCAGCCGGCTTCAGCACTCCTGGATGTCAGGAGGGGTGAGGGAATGGTGTGAGAACCTGTCCTGTGTTATCCTCAAGAAGCACAAAGGATAGCCGGGTGGTGGAGGCCCACACCTGTAATCCCAGCACTCAGGAGGCAGAGGCAGGTGGATCTCTGTGAGTTCAAGGCCAGCCTGGTCTACAGAGCTAGTCCAGGACAGGTTCCAAAGCTCCAGAGAAACCCTGTCTCGAAAACAACATCAACAACAAAAAACAAAACAACAACAACACAAAAGAAGAAGCATAAAGGAAATGTGGGCAAAGAAGGAGAGAGGGAAGGGGGAGTCCAGAGCAGGGTTAAAGTTTCAGGGATGGATTGAGGCAAAAGCACCAGGTGACAGCGTAAGAATGCCTCCCAAACCCTACTGTAGCATACTGTGTGAAAGGCTAGAAGGAAAAGGAGAGAAGCCCAATTTCCTACTATCTCTGATTTGGAAAGGATCCAGGAAGACAGGTGGTCCAGCTACATCTAAGTGTCTAAACCCCATCTGTAGCCTCTCTCTGGCCTCACCAGGCAGGCCACTGGATTGTGGAACCACTTGGGCTGTGGGGAGGGATGCTTTACTTGCTGAAGCTGATGTTATTTGGGTTTTCAAGTAACCTCTTCTGGCTTTGATTCTGCCCCTGTAGGTTATATGTAGATGACTTAACATACCCCTCCCTTTTGATTCTTTCAACTATTTAAAAGTTACCACCACATTTCTTGTATGGACTCACAACTGTACACTGAAGAACCTGTGTTGCAGGAGCACCAATACTTGTGTGTGTTGTTTGTGGAGGCCAGAGGTCAACACTATATGTCTTCCTCCATTGATCTCCAACTTGGTTTTTGAGACAAGGTCTCTCCCAGAGCCTGGAGCTTAACGATTGAGTTAGATTAGCTGCCCAGCAAGCCCCAAGGATCCTCCTGCCTCTGCCTCTTGGGTGCTGGAATTACACATGAACATTGCCACAGCATAAGTGCCAGAGATCTGAACTCTTCTCCTTGCGCTTGCATGGCAAGGACTTTGCTCTCCTCAGCCCCTCTGTTTCCTTTCTCCTCTTAGAAAACATGTTTTAAAAGGGTGTGGTGGCTCACGTCTATAATCTCAGCCTCCACTGAAACAGGAGGATTGCCATCAGTTTGAGATGAGCCTGGACTGCATAGTGAGTTTCAGTCCAGGTTGAGATATATAGTGAGATCTTGTGTCCCCAAACAAGAGTGTTTTATGATTTATTGAGTCAGCGGTTGATCCTGACTGTCCCCTGGGAAGGTTTTGTTTAGCTGATGTCCCCTAAAGGAGAGCTCTCAAGACCTGATCAAGGTCCTAGGGAGACTATCCAGCAGACCTGTTTCAGACACTTGGGTGTAGATGGAGCCCAAGAGCAACTTACAACTGGCTGCAACTACTCTGAGCACTATATACTTAGGTACATGTGTGTAGCATCAATCAAATTGCTATGGGCTTTCCTTATATAAAAACCTTTTGCTGACATTCATGTTTATAATGACATACAGATACTTCTGGATACAGTGCTAAAATATGCTATTTCTGGCAATTTCCCAATCTCTTCTCATAGTCTAATAACTGTGTCAAAAATCAGCAATAGGATTCCATTGCCATACCTTGGGTTCCATACAACCTTCCTAACTGCTATTGGTAACAACTTTGCTTTTGAAATGCTTCACAATCCCATTAATTAAAATTGTAAAATATGCTTTTTCTTTTTCCTCATTTTTTAAAAAAATATTGGGACAGTTGCCCACTTTTTAGGCTTACATTACATGATCTTCCTTATTCTTCATAATTACAACACACACACACACACACACACACACACACACACACACACACACACTCAAAGCCAGTGGGAAAATGTACACAATGAGTAGGAGCACTGTGTCTAGAGAGTTCATGGTAAGCCATGTGGTTGACAACTGAGCTAAGCAAAGAGGAGGGGCAACCTGAGGGGCATCAAGGATGGCTCTTTAATTTGTCACAACTGTGCTCATCAGCTTCTATTTTTGCAGCATACCTGAGATAATCAGAGCATTAAGAAGACACATGGTGACAGGTGGTGGTGCATGCCTTTACTCCCAGCACTCGGGAGGCAGAGGCAGGTGGATCTCTGTGAGTTCAAGGCCAGCCTGGTCCACAGAGTGAGTTCCAGGACAGGCTCCAAAGCTACACAGAGAAACCCTGTCTTGAAAAATGAAAAAAAAAAGACACATGGCAGAGACAGACGACTGACCTGAGCTTGTGGGAGCTCACAGACTCTAGACTGACAGCTAGAGAGCCCACATGGGACCGACCTGGGCCCTCTGCATGGAACCTATTCCCTATGAGGGGATGCCGCCTTCAGCCTTGATGCAGTGGGGAGGAGCTTAGTACTGCCCCAACTTAATGTGCCATGCTTTATTGACTCCCATGGGAGGCCTGTCCCTTTCTGAGGAGTGAGTCAGGGGAGGAGGGGAGATAGAGGGAAGGGGAGGAAAGGAGGAAGGGAAAACTGGTTGGTATGTAAAATCAATTTTTAAAAATTTAATAATAATAATAAAAAGACATGTGGCTTACTTTGGCTCATGGTTTTAACACCTTCAGTTCATGGTCAATTCTCCACGTTGATTCTGCTCCTTCGGTGAGGCAGTACACCATAGTGCAAGTGTGTGGCAGAGTAAAACTGTTTACTTCAGAACGGGTAGGTCAAAGAGAGGAAGAGGAAGTAGATAGGGTCCACCATCCCCTTTGAGAGCATTCCTACTAGGCTACGTCTCCAGAAGTTTCCTCATTCCCCAAAAGCACCCAGATAAAGACTAATGATTTAACTCATGGCCCTTTGGGGGAACAGTCCAGATCCAACCATAGCAGTGTGTTACCATACTTCAGGGCCAGGACTGGGGAGACCAAAGGGAGGCCCTTACTGCAGGTGAAAACCGTAAAGAGATGGCCCCACACATATGCCTAAACATCATGCAGAAGCTACAATGCAAAAGTCAGAATGTTATCTAGAGGCCGTATCAGCATGCTGTGGTTTTGTGTGGTTTGTTTCTCTCTGTTACAGCTCTCCTGAACTGTATTTCACAAGCCATACAATTTGCCCACTTTGAAGCGTACAACCCAGTGATTTTTATTTATTAGCATATTCACAGAGTTGTACAATCATCATCTCAATCATTTCCAGACTATTTCATACCCCACAATAAGTCCTGTGCACTTTAACAATTTCTTCATAGTCCCCTATCTTGACAACCTTGAGCTGTCATTGGTCTGCTTTATGTCTTGATGGATTTGCTTTCTTCCTACTATCTTTTATGAATGAAATCATATAATGTATGCTTTTTGTGTGTTTACTTAGCACAGTGCTTTTTAAAGCTCACCTATATTCAAGCATACAAATCAGCAATGTGTTCCTTTCAGGGCTGAATGATACCCCTCTGTGTATATGGACCATCTAGTTATCAGCTGATGCACATTTGAGCTCTCCTTATCCATTATGAATAATGCCAGCATGAATACAAGTTTTTTTGTGTGGATATAAGCTTTCATTTTTCTTGGTAAATAACTGGGTGTGGAATTTCTGGTCATATGATAACAATTTTAAGTCTTTGTGTTAGACTATCTTGCAAAGTGACTATCTTATTTATGTATGGGGATTGCAAATTCTCTCTATCCTCATCAACACTATTTTTATATTAGTTTTTTTCCCTCTTTGCTTAAGAAGCAACTTGAGGAAAGAAAGGTTTGTTTTGCTTCATGGTTTAAGAAGGGATAGTGTCCATCATGGTGGGAGGGCAGCAGGAGCATAAGGCAGCTGGTTACTTCGCTTCCTCAGCCAGGAAGCAGAGAGGGGTGGAAGCCGGTGCTGAGCCAGCATCTCCTGTTCTCTTTTTCGTTCTGACTATAGCTCCAGTCTACGGGTTCAGGATGGATCTTCCTTCCTCAGATACACCTCTCTAGAAACACCCTTGCAGAAATGCCCAGAGATAATGTCTCCTAGGTAACTCTCAATTGGATCAAATTGACAATGAAGATTAACCATCATAGCCACCGCCTGCTTTTTGTAGAACAATCACCCTGGAGGCTGTGCAGTGCATCTCACTGTGGTTTGGACTCTTATTTCCTAATGACTAAGGATGATCACACTCTCCACGTCTTTATTGGCCATCCGCCTTCATTTTTTATTTTTTATTTTTGGTTTTTCAAGACAGGGTTTCTCTGTGTAGCTTTGCGCCTTTCCTGGATCTCTCTCTGTAGAACTCACAAAGATCCACCTGCCTCTGCCTCCTATGTGCTGGGATTAAAGGCATGTGCCACTACCGCCCGGCTACCATCCATCTTCTTTTTTTTTTAAGATTTATTTTTTTCTTTTTTATATTTTTTAATTATTATTGTGGGTGTGTGGTATGGGTGCCATGGTATGCATGTGTAGGTCACAAGGTAACTTTGTGGAGTTGGTTATCTCTTTTTAACCTATTAGTGGGTTTTGGGTGGTTTAAGCCACAAGCTCCTTTACCTCCTGAGCTATCTGACCAGTTGTTTATTTATTTATTATGTATACAGAAGAGGGTGCTGGATCTCATTACAGATGGTAGTGAGCCACCATGTGGGTGCTGGGAATTGAACTCAGGACCTCTGGAAGAGCAGTCGGTGCTCTTAACCTCTGAGCCATCTCTCCAGCCCCCATCTACCTTCTTTAAAGTAACTCCTCTTCAGGTCTTCTGTGCACTTTCACTGTTTTTGTCTTTTTATTGTGTATTTCTAGAAGTTGGTTTTCTTTGTTGTTATTCATTTTTCTTTGTTGTTCCTGTTGTCTTAAACAAGATTAAGAAAGTGAGTCTAGTAGAGTTCTCTCTTGCAGTTGACCCAAAGAGTTACAGTTTGACAAGACAAAGATGTCTTAGGCATCTGTGGGGACTTCATCATTCATTTGTGGCCTGATTTTTGAAGGGCTTGAATTTGGAAATGGATGGGTAGACTTCCCTGTTGTCTGTGGTTGGCTTAAGGTGATAAAGAATTCCTCTTTGGACACAACCACCAGCTCTGCTCTTGGCCCCTCTTTTGCCCTTCTCTCCTTAGTCTTTTGACCTGAGATCCTTTTAGGAGATGACTCTTGGTCATCCTTTGTTCTGCTAGCTGCATATGTGTGCTGGTGTTTTCTGGCACCAGAACCTGCCTGCCTACCCAACCTCTCTCTGGGCTCAGTGCCTAGCATCAGTATGATTTCCACATGGCCTTTTATGAGGTCATGGTAATGATGGGGCTCTTGTTCTCTTCCTGTGGACCCTGTCTCTCTCTTTCCTGCCTGCCTTCCTTAAGATTCACAAATGCCTCAGGATGCTTCATATGTTTTATTTTTCCCCTCATCCTATGATGGAACTTGTGAGGTTTCCACAGGAGCCCCTGGTCCGCAGGTAGGGGATTCTTGAGCAGAGGTGAGATGAGCAAGCTTTGCTCATTCTGTGGGACTCCAAGAGTATATCATTCACTCTTCTTCCCACTCTCTCTTCAATCCTTTCCAGAGCAGTTCTTAGATGTATATTGGAACTGAGCAGATGGTGATGACTGTGGCCCCAAGAGCTGCAGAATTATGAAGAGAGTGCTCCTGGCTAGGCTGTCTGGCAGTTTCGTGAAACCTCAAATCTGGTGGGTTTCACAGAAAAGGGCAGTCCTCAGGGCCCAGCCATGTTTCTTTTTTTGTTATGAGGCAAGTTCTGGTTAGAAGAGTTGCATACCAGGCTGGGCGGTGGTGGCACCCACTTTTAATCCCAGCACTTCGGAGGCAGAGGCAAGCAGATTTCTGTGACTTTGAGGCCAGCCTGGTCTACAGAATTAGTTCCAGGACAGCTAGGAATGTTGAATAGAGAAACCCTGTCTCAAAAAAACAAACAAACAAACAAACAAACAAAAAGTTGTATCCCCAATCACCACCCCACCATGGTCTTCATCTTCCTTGACTGACATGTAAAGTCCTGGATGTCATCCCAGCTGTACTTTTCTTGGTGGAACTGATTTTAATCCAATGCTTTCGTGACTCCAGATGCCTTTCTGCTATGCTGGGATATTGCACAAAATTAGTCTCAAAACCTTAAGAGATGTGTGGCGCTTTGGAAATGAGCCCAGATTCATCCTACCTTGAACCGTGATAGGAACTGAAACCCTCATACCTGACAAGAAGCCACTCAGGAAGGAGGCAGGTGGGCAGGCTTGCTTGGGTTCACAGTTTGAGGGGTCCAGTTCATCACTGTGGGGGAGAGCACAGTGCCAAGAGCGTGAGGCAGCTGCTGCTATTGTGTCCACAGCAAGGAATCAGAAAGAGATGAACACTGATGCTCTGCTCACCTCTCTTCTTTACTCAGTCTAGGGACCCAGCCCTGGCATGTTTCTGCCCATATTCAGGACAGGTCTTCCTTCTCTAGGTAAACATTTCTGTAAACACTCATGAACACAACATGTGTCCAAATCTAGCTGAGATGATAGCAAGGGTTAACAATCAAAGTCCAATATTATAGGTTGTTGTTTTTCTTTTGGAAATGAGATATATTTTGAGTGAAGGCCATTTGGGAACATCGTTTTAGTGTCCACACACCTTCAAAGCCTAGAATAAATCTGGGGATGGGTTTGTGAGCTAGGCTTGTGATAGGGGGTTCCCTCAAAGCCCTTACCTAGAAAATAAGTGCAGTGTTTCATCTAAAATTTCTGACTGACCCAGAAACTCAGAACTAAACTTTGACTACATCTAAGGTCCGGGGTGGGGAAAACTTAACCTCTGATCCTGGCGTAGATTTGATCTGGCTCTAAATAGAGACTTACATTCCTGAGATTTCAGGCCATTCTTTGTAATGCTCTGGGCCAACCCAAGGGGGTGGGGGCAAAACTGAGAGTCTTGAATGCCAGGTCTTTGTATGGTTGGCAGGCTTCATGCATGCGCGTTGAAATCTTTAAAAAGTCAGCACGTTCCAACTGGAATGGAATAGTGTAGTCTAGAGTTCTAATGTGGGTTGAGGGGTCTTGTGGGGCTGTAATGCCACAGCAAAGACGCAGCAAAGAAATGAGATGTGACATGGCGCACTACCTGTGTACCAGACACACACACACACACACACACACACACACACACACACACACACACAAAACAAAACAAAAACAAAAAACAAAAACAAAAACAAAAGAAACAAAAGAAACAAAACAAAACAAAAAAACCCACCATATCTTGGGACTATTCTCTGTGTGTGTGTGTGTGTGTGTGTGTGTGTGTGTGTGTGTGTGAGAGAGAGAGAGAGAGAGAGAGAGAGAGAGAGAGAGAGAGAGAGAGAGATCAAAACAAACAAAAACCCCTTGTACAAGAAAAATAAAGAATCTGCTGCATTTTTGTGAATTTGTTGTGTTAAAAATGAAGAGAATGAAGGTCAGATAAAAGGAAAGAAGGAGGCCATGGGGCTGCAGACACTCAGCTAGGACTGGAGGCTTTGGAAAGATAAATATTGACACCAGCTCCCATTGCTCTGTGCCCACACCGTGGGAGGTACTGTCCAAGGGCAGAGGATGTATCCACTGTCCTGAGCTGCTCGCTAGAGCATGAGGAAGACATTACACATTAAAGCTTAGGTGGTTTCACCTTCGAAAAAGAAATGAATGGCATTGTGGAATGGTGGGAAAGCAGAGTGTGGGGGGGAGTGGGAAAGAGGTGGGGAGGGAGAAGAGGAGACCAGGTTCAGAGGACTTCGTTTCCTCCACTGTCCTTTTGAAAAACAAACGACTATTTTAAATTAGGTTCCTATCTCGGTGTTGGAATCACAACAGAGAGATGGACTAGCCTCCCTTTCAAGACCAGAGCTGGGAAGGGCTTTGAACCTGAACTTAATTGTAACATCAGATCTGCTCCATTTCTTTCTACTTCTGGACCTATCTCAGCTAAGCTTAGTATTTGTTTCTTTAGGGAATTTGAGAAAAATCTAAGAATACTAAGTTCCATGGTTAGAACTTCCTGGTTCATAAATTATTTTGGTTATGAGCTTTAAAGTGTCATTGAACTCCAGGGTTCAGCTTTAAAGTTTTTATATCAGTGTTTGTGTCCCGAAGACCTTGCAGGTGGTTATCTGGGTGTGTGGTGTGCACACACAAGGAAGAGTGGATGAAGGTCGAGAATGTGATGTATAATTATGAAGAAACATGTGGGAACTTATGATCATGTGGCTTGGCAGGCCAGAGATGGCACACTTAGGGTGATGGAGGAGGGTGACTAGAAAGATTCTTTTCAAAGGTGTAAAAGTAAAGAGACATTCCAGGGGACAGGAAGTTCTCACATCGGACACAGAGGCTGTGGCTGCTGCAGAAGTTGCCTGACTCAAGCTGCTGCCTTTGGTACAAGGCTGCAGTGAAAACATGGAGAGAGATGCTGTTGGAAGATGAAGGGCAAATCTCTGTCTCCATTCTCCCTCTCTACTCCTGTCTCCAACCAGCACCTCCCTTGGCATGACCTAGACAGAAGCCAGAGGGCAAGAGAGCTGGCTCTGTGGCTTTTGAGAGTCAGCCTTCTGCATCAAAGAGCAAGATAGAAGCAAGCGTGTGGCAAGAAACAGCTCTTCCTGGCACAGTGTGTGGGTAAGGGATGGGCGTACTCAGGACGGCAGGTGTCCATACTTTCACCTTTTTCTCTTCCTAGTCTTCAGTGTTATGTATTGTAAACAGTGATAGACTTGATTTGGAATTCAAGATTTTGACCTGACTACACAATATTAAAAACTCCTTCACATCCAGATTCTCCTATACAGTAGGATGCCAATATCAACTTTACAGGACTGTCAAGAAGAATAAATTCAGGTTTACATATATAGTTTTCCTTTGACACACATACACATACATATGTACATACATACACACATAAATATATATTTTTAACTAATGTCACAGATCTCGGGGCTGATTTGTAGGGATGGCTTCTTCTAAGAGACTCCAGGGTAGAGTACAAGGGACAAATGGCCCTGGGACTTCCTTCTCTCAATCCTTAAAAAGAAACACTTATACTCTTATTCATTCCTCGGGTTTTAACTTTAATTGTGACTTCCAAACTACTACTGTCTTAAAGAGAAGAAAGTTGTCAGCCCCCTGGGACTGGCTCTGCATTGTTCAGCAGATACGAAGTCCTGTCAGACTTGCCCTCAAGGGGAGGGAAGTGACATCACCCTTGGTCTGGATTTTACATGAGGAAAGAAGGAAGGAATGTGTGGTTGTTTCTTGAGTGCTTGCTGGACTGGTACTCCAGCCTTGCATGAAGGCACGAAGCACACGGAGAACTTTGAGCAGGTGTTTTGTGTTAGCGCTCCTTTCAGGAATGATGGAGTGGCTGGAGGAAGTCTCTGAGCTTCCAAGTTTGGTGGGTACAAAGCTGTTGGAGACTCAGATGCTGGCTGGCATTTTGAGGATCATCTGGTTCCACGAGTAACAGTAATGAAGTATCCCTGGAAAGGACTGGTTTGGCAGTTTTCCTTAGAGTCACGGCTTGCAGGAGATAGCCATGTACTCCAGAAAGGCAGAGTGTTTGCTGACACATGTGCCTACACACATGTGCATGAGGCCCGGTGTTTACCATCATTGACAGACTGTATTTAGAAGCAAAGTTGGAAGTGAGAAAACCTCCGCAAAGTCATGGAAGCAGCATTCTTTGGGTGGCAGATGAATGGTGGGCACTCCAGGGAGCAAGACCTTTCATGCCCGGGGAGTGGATTCTAAGGTTCTCAGAGGATAGCAGCCATGCCTGGCCTCTGCTTTGTGCTCACATTTCTATAAAGCAAGAGGTGTATGTAATGTGTTCCTTTACCTCTTGGGAGTAGGCTTTGATTTTACCACTGGTCCTAGAGTTGTATTTTCTGTTTCTCATCATACATAAAAACAAGCATCAAAACCACTCATAACCTTTAACCACTATATTTGACCTAAAAATGTACATTTTTTTTTTCATTTAAATAACCAGGTCTGCCATTTGCAGACACAGCCGATGTGACTCTCACCAGAGTCTGACCATGCTGGAACCCTGAGCTTGGAGTTTTAGCCTCTAGAACTGTGAGAATTTTTTGAGTTTTTCAAAAGCTATACAGCTGGGGAGATGCTCAGCAGGGGAAGGCACTTGCCTCCAAGCCTGATGACCTGAGATCAATCCTTAGGGATCATATTGTAGAGAGAACCAACTCTCATGGGCTGTCCTCTTACCCTCTTCTCTCTCCAAGAGTGCTGAAACATGTACACACGTATACACACACACACACACACACACACACACACACACACACACACACACACGAGGGGGGGGGAGTGTTGGGGAGGGGAAGGAATAAATAAAAATGTAATTAAAACTTTATAAATAAAAATAAAATGAAGATATCCACTTTGGTGTATGTTGTGATAACAGCCTGAATGGACTACAATTTCAACCAAGGTGTCAAAGTAAATATCAACAATAAGTCATATGACTTTGAGGGAGTAACTCAGTGGTAGAGCACTTGACCAGCATGCATAAGGTCTTACGTTCAATTCCAAGTCATGAAAAAACAAACAAACCAAACCAAACCAAACCAAAACAAACCAAAACAAAATAAAACAAAACAAAAAAACAAATGAACAAACAACAAACCAATCCAAATCAGAAAAGCCAGTATGTCGGATGGTAATATGTTTTTAGGTGTGCTGTGTTGAGAACAACACTTTGCCTATATGGTTTTCCTCCACCCAAACTTAATCACAGTCTAATCATGAAAAAAAAAAAATCACAAATGAGGGACATTTTGCAAGATTCCTGATAAGGACCCTTCTAAATCATCAAAGTCGTAAAAGAAAGACGTGGAGTCTAAGGAACTGCCAGTCAAGTTGCCACCTAATCAGGCACGGTGAAAAGATGGACAACGGAGTGTTGAAAAGCAAGCCGAATGGAGTGTTATTGTGCTTTAGTGAATAACATTGCAAGAATACTGGTTCAACAATTGTGGTGGATTTTTGTTTGGTTTGAGTCAGGGTCTCCTGTAGCTCAGGCTGGCCTTGGCTCCTGAACCTTCTGCCGCTCCCTCCCAAGTACTTGTATTACAGGTGTTCATCATCATCATCATGCCCAGCCTCAGCTGTGACTAGTGTATCCTACTAGTGTGCTATAATCCTAAGGCAAAGTAGGCACACCATACCCAAGAGCCTGTACAATTCACTTTGTAACGTTTCCATAAATCATAAACGTTTCTAAAATAAGATTATCTAAACGGAAAAAAAAAAGCAATAGTAACTACCATATGCTCAAATCAGTTCATCAAAAGGAAAAAATAGAGGCCTGCTGGCTTGCAAACACCCTTAAGATCACCTATTCTAAAGATATCTGATATTTATATCTTTACATAAAATAGTATTAAAATATTCACCGGAAGTCTAATTGTATTGAGTGAGTTCAGACTCTCTGGCTGATGAGAGGTGGTGCTCCTGTGTCCTCTCCAGAGGGTCTCTTCCTCCTGTTTGCCTCCAGGCTCCTCTGAGGAACGTCTGTTCCCAGAAGGCACCATCCTGCTCCTCCAACCCCCATAACATCCCAATATGTCCTTGAATATCTCTGGAAGTGCATTTTTCCTTTCCTAAAGAGAGCTTTCGATATTTTTATGGATTCTGACAACTACCATGATTTTGACATTCTCTGTGTGATGTTGGATCCAGTCTATTTACAATGCTTATTTAATAGCTACAAATCCATACAGTTTTGTCATGGTAATTCTTTTACTTTTTCCTCTGCCCCATCTCTATTACTCACTTCTTGGATAGGATAATTATTCTTTGTGCCTGTACTAAAGAGTGCGCTTCTGTCCTCTACCCTGGACCAATGTGCTGACTGCTCTAGACAAGGTCTATAGGCTTCTCCATCCCATGAGCCTTTACTGCAGCCAGCATCTTCTTCCTGCCAGCTTGCATGTCCATTGCTCCTTTACCAAACACATGGAGTCCAACCTCAGACCCATGATGCTATCCTCCTTTGATTCCTAGGCTGCCCAGTGCTGCTGAAAGATGTCCCAGGAGCATGCGGATTAGTGTTTCACTAAAGATGTGACTTCTAACCCGAACGTGGCCTTTCTTGTTGTATAACTGACTTCTCTCCCTACAAAGCTATTTCTTTATTTTTTCTTTCTTTAGTGACAGAGTCTCACTCTGTAGCCTGGCTGGCTTGGAACTCATAGAGATCCTCCTGCCTCTGTTTCCCAAGTACAGGTATTAAAGGAGTGTGCCACCATGCCCTGATGACCTTATTCAGGCTGGAGGTGTGTAGTTCAGCGGCAGAGCCTGGGACTTGGGGTGCCATCACTGTAAATGAAACAATAACAACACACTTTCAAATACGCCCCCCCTCCCACTCCCACCACTCGCAGGAATTCATCTCACTGGGTAATTCTTCAGTCGTCTAAAAAAGAAAACTGAGGTGAGACAGGCAGAAATGGCGGCTTACTCCTGTGGTTCTGGCTGAGATAGGATTGGCACAAGTTTGAAGGCAGGCTGGGCTACACATTGAGGTCCAGGTGAGCATGAGCTGACGCAAAAGAGGCTCGATTTGTGAGATGAGGAGGCTGTTGGCTTCTTAGCACCACACCTAGTCACTAACTCTCCTCCTCTGCTCCTACCAGGACTGTTGAGGTGTCATGGTCTCCTGTCTTCTCTGACCTGGTTTAATCTATTGTCGCTCATATATCTGACTTTCTCCCTGAAATTACTATTTTTTTTTTCATTACCAAGTTTAAAACTTAATTTTATTTTTATTTTTCTCCTTTTTTTGGGGGGGATGGGGTGGGTGGGTTTTTGAATAAAGGGTTTCTCTGTGTAGCTTTGGCTGTCTTGGCTCTGTCTTTGGCTGACCTTGAACTCGAACTCATGGAGATCTGCCTGCCCATTACTCCCAAATGCTGGGATTAAAGGTGTACACCACCATCACCCAGCTAAAACTTAATTTTCATACAAAGAATTAAAAAGTATTTTCTCGCAGGGTGGTGGTGGTGGTGGTGGTGCTGCCGGCGGCGGTGGCGGCAGGAGGCAGGCAGGCAGGCAGGCAGGCAGATCTGTGTGAGTTCAAGGCCAGCCTGGTCTACAGAGTGAGTTCCAGGACAGCCAGAACTGTTTCACAGAGAAACCTTGTCTCAAAAGAAAAGAAAAGAAAAGAAAAGAAAAGAAAAGAAAAGAAAGAAAAAAGTGTTATCTCAATGAACATACAAGATACGGAACACAGCAATAAAAATATAAAAATGATCATTATCATAAGGCATGGGGCTGACCTTGGGTATATCCTCTAAGCCTTGTGATTCCAAAGTCTTGAGCACAAGACTGCCCAGCTCAGCAATTTCTCAAAACTCACAGGCATAACTCTGCCCTATAAGGAGGCATCCTGAAAAATCCAAGCTTACGTCAAAGTTGACTAAAGTTACAAAAAGACATCTGTGACTAAATCACAGGATGCAAGCCACAGAAAGCATGGAATTACTATTATCAAGATTACCAAGTCCTCTTTAATATCTCATTTACTTAATTCCTTCATCAAATGCTTTTATTCGAGTTTTTATTTAGCTGAACCTTTAACATGTACCACTGTACCACGTGATGCAATGTGGACATACCACTAAGAAACAGAGAGAGTCACTGCTGTGCTTGTGTGTGGCGAGAGCCGTAGGAACACATAAACTTATAATCTATCATGGGATTGCTGGTAGATGCTGGGAGGAAAAGTGAATCCGGACAAAATAAGAGCAGAACAGTATAGGCTTGAACTCTTCATGGATCTGAGGACAGGGCATGTCAACTCACAGGAGCAGTAAAGACGATGATCCAGAGTGAGGATGCTGTAAAGTATATTTGAGAAGCACTCAGACGACCCCTTCATGCTGGGTGTGGTGGTGCACGCCCGTAATCCCAGTGCTTGAGAGTAGCTGCTGAAGGATTTGTTCAGCTAAACAAAAACTCGAATAAAAGCATTTGATGAAGGAATTAGGGTTTGAGAACAGCCTGGGCTACAGAAGACCCTATCTCAGAAACAAACAACCACACAGGTAAAGCAGAAGAAATCTCCAGGTTGGAGTCAGAAGTCAGGGCAGGCAACAGAGGAGATGGAAAGAGCCGTCTCCAGGTGGTGTGTCTTTGACTTCCGGTAGTGCTTTCTGGGCTTAATCCCTGGGTTTTCTCCTCTTCCCTGGCTGCTCTTACCCACCTCTACCCCACTTTTGCAAATTCTCTTCTGCTTGTCCTTTGTACATGGCTGTTTGGTGGGAGTCCAGCCTAAGATACCCTCTCTTTACTCTGGCCCTCTTCTCCCTGCCAGGCCACAGAGAAGCCACTCAATCAAGGTTAATTGATTCTATTTTCAGGTCCACAGTTACTGTGAACTCTCCTCAAACCCAAACTGCGGTCGCACGTTTGTCTTCGATCTGACCAAGCAAAGGTTAAAATGGCATTCTGTGCTCCCTGATTGAGGTCTATCATTCTATCACTGTAGCCTGAGTCTGTGTGTGGGTCACTGAGATCATCCTCAGGATTAGCAAGATTTAGGTTGACTTCATAATCAACCTGTGAATTCCATTAAGAAAGGCAAGAGTTAGTCCTTGACACCTGGTTCACACTGTTGACCAAGAGTTAATGGCCCTCCTGTTCTCAGAAAGACTAGATAACAAGGAGGGCCCAAAGAGGGATGCATACGTTTCCCTGGAAAGGGGAAATAGAAGAGATCTCCTGGGTAAACTGGGGGTGAGAGTAGGCAGGGATGGAGGGATGTGAACTTGGGGGAGGGGCTGGGCCGGCTGGGTGAGGGAGGTCTGTTGGGGGCAGGGCTGAGGGGAGAGTAATGAAAGAGACCTCCTGATGGGGAGAGCATTTGGGGGTGCCAGGGAAACTCCCAGGAATCCACCAGGATGACCCCTGCTAATACTCCTAGCAATAGTGGAGAGTGTGCCTGAACTAACTGGCCACCTACTGTAATCAGATTGGTGACCAGCCCAATTGTCATCAGAGATACTCTGTCCAGTAACTGATGGAAGCAGATGCAGAAATCCACAGCCAAGCACTGGGCTGAGCTCCAGAAAGCTTGCCGAAGAAAGGGAGGAGGGATTGTATGAGCCAGGGGGTCATGACAGGAGCCCACAGAGACAGCTGACCTGAGCTCCGGCCTCTGGACCAACAGTTATGGAGCCTGCATGGGACTGACCTGGCGCCTCTGCAGTGTGTGACAGTTTTGTAGTTTGGTCTCTTTGTAAGGCTCCTAGTAGTAAGATCAGGACCTGTCCTGGCTTTTGGGAACCTGTTCCCCATGCTGGATTTACCTTACCCAGCCTTGATGCAAGAGGAGGAGCTTGGACCTGCCTCAACTTGATGTGCCATGCTTTGTTCAAGCCCATGGGAGGCCTGCCCCTTCTGAATGGAGATGGAGGAGGAGTAGGGGTGGGGTGGGGTGGGGCAAGGATAGGAGGGAGGGGAAACTGCCATCATTATGTAAAATAAATGAAAAAAAATGTTATTTAAATTTAAAAAAAAAAGAATTCACAGGAAAACTTTTCGAACTCCAGCAAACCATGGAGTGGTCTCTGCTTACATTTCATCTTGAAGTATTTGGCTCATTGTCCCACAGTTTCCAGGGTTTTAGGATCTTCATCAGCCACCATGATGGTTTTGCTTCTGGGTTTCTCACTTTCTTGGATTTTCACAAGAAAGCCCTTTGTAGCTGATAAAATTGCTGAAAGAGAATGAGGCCAGAGACATGCCCAGCCGACCAGATAATTCAATAATTTCTAAATCTGCTCTGTGACTAATAAGTACACTCAGTATAATGGAATCATTTAATCTGAATATTAGAAGGGACATGAAGATCTTAGGTGGGCAGGTTTTACAGATGGAAAGACACAGGTATATGAGGTCATTCCCCTCTCCATCCCCCAGCCCCCCAACTTGGAGGAGGAACTATGAAGATAACTCACATGCTGGTTACTCTAGGTTGATCTATGAAATTTATCTGTGCCTCTCCTTTTTGTCTCTCTGATTTATTGTATGTTGACATATAAGAAACCATCCTATCCAAGCCTAGGATGGTAAAACATGGAAATGGAGGACCAGGGAGATGGCTTGGTGGTTAAAGTCCTGGGTAAGCGCAGGACCTGAGTTTGCATCCCTAAACACCCTTGTAAAAGCTGGACCTATAACACCAGTGCTGTGGGGTGGAGTCAAGCACATTCTGGAAGCTCACTAGCTAGCTGATCTCACTGCAATAGAGAATACCATGGTCAGTGAGAAGCCCTTTCAAAAACAGTGTGGAGATCAATAGAGGCGGATATACTCACATCAAACTCTGGCCTCCACTTGGACCTGCATAGGCAAGGGCAGCTCACATACGTACACAACACACATACTTTACACACATTGCACAAATGGATTTTAGGTCCTTCAGACATTCAGGGTGGGCAGGAGTTCTAAGTTTAGGGTCTTTCATGAAGCTCTACTTCAGTGGCTGGTGTCTTCTGAGGCACTGACTGGGGCCAGAGTGTCCAGTTGCAGACTCACATGGCTGACACATTAGGACTGGCAGTCACAGGTCTCATTCTGCACCACGTGCACCTTTCCCTAAGGCTGTCTGAGGCCCTAATAACATGATAGAAGTAGGCAGGGGGGGAGTTCTTAGAGCCTTACCTTAGAGTAAGGACTGTCTTATTTCCATGACCTCTGGTTAGTTACAGAGGTCAACTCCATTTGTTGTGGGAAAGGACTTGACTACACACAGGGGTTGAGTATCAGGAGCACAGGGCCTCTGGGACGTCTTTCCAGGGGCCTAACACACGGGCAGTCACCACAGCCAAGACTCTTTCTGCCTTTGCCTAGATCTAGATAACTTCTGAATACTTCCCATCTCCATCTAGTTCTTTCCCTTTCCAGTACAAACTCCATGCAACAGCCGGAAGCATCCTGGGAAAACACGGTTCTGAGGAGTTCATCCTTACTGCTTTGTCTCTGATGTTTTATAGAGTCTAGGTTTCTTGTTCTTAAGATGATCATAAATTTATAACACAAACAAGAACAAGGTCAGAATGAAATGAGCTTCTTTTTTAGCAATTACTCATAAATCAGAGATGTAAAGTAGTACTGTCTCAAGGAAACTGGGAATTAGGATCTTCCTTCTGGCTCTTAGAATTTGAACGTTTTTCTCTCTGTTGGTGTTTTAAATGTTTAAAAAATACTTCCTCTATTATAATATTCTGTCTTACTCTCAACATTGATAGATCTTCTGTTTCATACAATGTCAACATGTGCTTCCTAAACATGGCCAAACTTTCATCTGATCTTGGTTTGCATAGGCTGTTTCCTTCAGATGAAGTAGCTTCTCCACTCCATAGCTTGTGTTCTTCACAGCTGTATCACCCAAAATTCCACCCCAGCATAAGTGACAACTCAAAAAAGCTTCCTGATATTTCAGACAGCTCCACCAAAAAACTCCCTTCTCTTCCAGCAATTGTTTACTTCTTATACAATCCAGGGGAGAAGAGAGGCCTGGTAAATTTCTGAGTTTCCTGAGTCCTATAAATTTCATGAGCTTTTTGATCCTCATGAGTTTCCTTAGTTTCTGAGTCTTTCTTGTCCTTCCAGGAAGGAATAATTCAATTCAGAGGGAATAACTACACAAAATGTAAATGTATTTCTGATGGTTCTAGAAGCTAAGAAGATCAAGATCAAGGTGGACACAGGTTTTATGCCTGACAGGGCCTCAGTTTTGTTTTTAAGATAGTGTCCTGGTTGTATTGCTTTCTGGTAAAGGCATGTAATTGGTAACTGTGGACTCTGTGCTGAGATGAACCATCATGATTCTGTTGAGACAGGAGCCTAATCAGAGCTATGGCCATAATAAGATTTTATAGATATGAAGCATGTGAAGCCTCAAACAAAACAATTCAAAGTCTACCAAAATCTACCTCCAATAGTGACTGTTGCAGAGTTTCGAACCCACAGTGACACAATGGATAGTGTTGATATTAGTATAAGCCCCTTTGCCATAAAGGAGAAATAGGACGTGCTCATTAAAGATTGTACTCTGAAATCTGATGAAAGGCAACTTTCCTTATATGGCAGCCAAAACCAATGACACTAAAGATTTACTAGAAGGTCAAGTTAGAAAACAAAGGAAATGCATGACGAATTTTAAGTTCATGTTAGTTTTTATAGTTGTATATCAATGTTGTATAATAAAATGCCTCAGAGCTGCAATGTGTAAATCAATGCTTTGGCATATTTTCTTATTTAAATTTGAGTACTTTAAAACTTGACTGTAGTATTTGGAAATGAATACTCAGTAGTGACAAACAGATGTACCTACCGCTGCTGTGAGGACCAGCCTCCAGCAGTGAGAACTCAAAGGAGATCTACGGAGTGAGTGTACTAAGACTTTTTTATCTGGGGGGTAAGGCCAATCTCTCTCTCTCTCTCTCTCTCTCTCTCTCTCTCTCTCTCTCTCTCTCCTTTCCTTTCCTTCTTAATGTATTCTTCCTCCAACTTCATTTTTCCTCTACAGTTTATATATCCCAACAAAATCTTTCAGGCAATATAAAAATTACAATGTGGTTACATTCTATTTTTCAAAGTGAATGATTATAATGAATACAGGTAAGAAAAAAAACATGTTTTCCATTTCCCTTATATGATTAATTATTTTACATATTACAGGTGAAAAACAAGTTGTCCCAAACCCCACATATGTTCACATCCAAGCAACTTGTTATAGATTAACAGAGTGTGAGCAAGCAGGGTATTTTTCTCAGCCAGTTCTTTTACTGGCAGGCTGTATATTGCATTATTCACAAAGAAAGAATCAATCACTTTACTACTTTACCTTGAAGGTAATCTCATAAGAAATCTTAGAATCACAAATCTAAACTTTTATATGTGAAAAAACAGCCATACCTACTTTAAATCATCAATGTGCATACCCACTTATCATCAGTTTATGTATCAGGAAGCTGCAGAGAAATGGACAGAAGGAATTAATCTCACCTTTGCTCACTAGCCCATCCTAGCAAGAAAAGCATGGCCGGGCGGTGGTGGTGCACGCCTTTAATGCCAGCACTCAGGAGGTAGAGGCGGGCAGATCTCTGTGAGTTCGAGGCCAGCCTGGTCTATACAGCAAGCTCCAGGAAAGGTACAAAACTACACAGAGAAACCCTGTCTTGAAAAAAAAAAATGCATGTCAGCTAATAATAATTGGGCTGCTTTGTTCTTGTTCCCTGACTCTAACAAGTTCCTCACTCAACTATGTGCTTTTCTAAAACTTCAGATTGTCTTCTTGGATTTTTCATCTCAGAGCCATTTGACAGCAACATCTTAGTCTAACCTTAAATTACGTTCAAAGCTTTGTTTCAGCTATGGAGCACTCTGAAACCTGTGAACACATCTCCTGACATTAAGATTGAAAGAATTTAAGCTAACTGAGCTACTGGGACTCAATTGTTTTTCTTAGTCATTAACCTAAGCCACAGCCTATACAGCTCCTCAATAGAAACTCATGTGTTCTAGCTTCCTTGTTTTATTTTTTATCCTCTGCAGCCTCTGCTTTTCCAGGGGCAACATTTTATACTACCTTTACCTGTGTTAATTTTTCCACTAAACTAACTTCAATCATAATTTCTTACTCTATTTATTAAAAACCCTCGATCATCAATATCCTATTTAAACTAACACGATTATTGTATAAAATCCTTGCTTCGGATAAACAGTACAGTTAGGAGGAAATCATCTTCATAACAATCCACAGGTAAAATGCCCAGGAGAAAGGGATATTTCTAAGAGATGACCGTACTGCATTAAGAGCAATGGGGTTCTTATGCACACTATGCCCATCCACATCATGCCAGATACCAGAGAAAAATGGCAGCCGTAAACATGCAAAGACCCAGCAGTAACAAGAAACATTTTGGGGCCAAGGCCCATGTACCATCAAACGGTGTAGTAGGTCTTTGGGAAAGTTTAGCTTAATGAAATTTAATGGATTCTGGGAATTTTCCTGTAAAGATCTTATTGATTTCCATATAAGGAAGGGCTCTTCTACTAAAGGTGGTTTTCTTTCTTTGCTAACATACAAAATCATATAATGGAATTTTAGAAATGCAAAGAGGACAATAAGGAGCCCTCTTTGCCTTGGAAATAAATAAAGAAGAGTAACAAATGTAATCACAGTAATAATTGTAACCAACAGCATAGCATGTGTCTCATTAGCTGTCACCACAGACAGGAACTATGATCAGCTCCATTTGCTAGATGAGGGAAAATGGATGGGAAGAGCTGGATTTCCTCTGTCACATCACGGAGGTGGCAGAGTGGGAACTCCCAGCCCTGTGGAGCCTGGCTCTGCCCTCCAGAACAACAAGGGCTTTTCTGCTCCCTTTCCTCCCTCCAATCCATTGTAATCTTACAATTACAATGGCTAGAATTTTCCAAATTTAGAATTTCAGAATGCCAACATCCAGCTCTTTGAAGAAGAAAGTTGCCTTTTCTACCCTAGCTCTCTTATTGAATGTATTTAAGGCATACAACCTCTGAGTGCATGCATGTGCGTGCTTGCGTGCGTGTGCGTGTGTGTGTGTGTGTGTGTGTGTGTGTGTGTGTGTGTGTGTGTCTCACATGCGCACTCTCATGCATTCAGGGACCAGCCCCATAGCCTCACACTACTAAGAAAATGCTCTAACAATGAGTTGCACTCCCAGTCTGCATCAGTCACTTTTTAAAGCCTTCCTTTTGTGAAATAAAATGAAGACACAGGAAATGACACACGAGAAACAGAGTTGCCAGCCGTGTCTGTCAGAAGCCCCCTAAAACCTGTCCCAGTCACAGCTTCCATCCTCCACAAAAGGATGGTTCTCTTTACCAAGTAATGATTTCCGTATTCTTCTTTCTCACCTACTGTGACGGTCGGTCGACATTCTTGTGTGGCCCTTTCCTTTAAATAGAAAATCGACACATCTCATCAACCTCTTGTACTCTGGTTCATCTTGCAGCCTTCTCTCTGAGTTACACAAGCCAGGGTAGCACGTTCTGTGCGGTGTCTCACAGTGTGGATGCCACAGGTTACGCTCGACGTGTTCTCTGGCCTCTTTGTCCCCTGCAAACTGATTGCTAGAAGCGGAAGGTGGATCTTCTCAGCTGGCTTGTGGGAGGTGCTGTGTTCTCTCATCAGGAAGCACATCCTGTCTACTTGTCTCTCTGTTTTGTGAGGCGAGTGGCCTTTAGAACTCAGTGTCTTGATTTGTCAGCTCACTGGATGCTACAAAATGATGATAGTCTATAGTCACTTTGTTGGGATACCTTTCAAAGAGGTGTTTTCCCTCAGCTACTATGGGCCAAGTACAGATTCAGCACAAGAAAGCAATTGGTTTTGTTTTTCAATTAATTGATTTTTTTAAAAAACAAAACCTTTTTTGTTTCATTCACAGTAATTTTGCTCTGTAGCCCATGCTGTCCTCAAACTCTAGGTCCCCCTTCTCAGCTTCTTGAGTGCCCGGTGCCAACACCCAGCTCAATTGTTATGTTTTAAAACCTAGTCCCACATCCCACCCTAAAATGCAATAAACGGCGGCGAGCCAGAGAAGTTAAGTCACAGACTCTAAATCACACAGCACGGCGAGTCACAGAAGTTAATTGATTTTTAACCTATGGTCACAGGGTACACTGGTAGCAGAGACAGAGTTAGCCCGGTGTTGCCCTGTCTTCCACAGGGAATCTTTCAGGAGCAGAACCCCAGGTTTGGAACCTAACAGCTGAGAACAAGAGCAGCAAATACACTCCGAAGCATTGCCCCCCCCCCCCCAGCTCCTCCTCTGCACTTCTCTGCCTTGCAGCCTGGCTAGACTCATTGGTGAGGGATGGGCAGCCTGCAGAGTCTGCACTGCGGTGGCTGCCAATGCTGGATGCTCTGCTTGGTGTCAGGCAGGAAGGGGGCTGTACCTCGGTTGCTGTGTTGTTAGGCTCTGGCCACCACAAGGCACCCTCCTGCCAAGTTCTGTCTTGCTCCGTCTCAGCAGGAAAGCAGGAGCTCAACTCAGAGCAGAAAGCTTCAACCTCTCGGCTAGATGAGAGAAAGCCAAGAAACCTCTCTCTATAGTGGGTTTCAAACTCAGGAGGGGTGGGGTTTGACAGAAGAAATTGGGGTAAGAGATCATAGGGAAAATGACAAGGTAGTATTGCCTTCTAAAAGATCGCAGTGCGTGTGGGGAGGGGCGGATGGAGAGGGAAAGGGGGGAGAAAGAGGGGAGAGAGAGAGAGAGAGAGAGAGAGAGAGAGAGAGAGAGTTTTAGATCCCTCAACAGTCCATCTGTTCATACACATTCACTCACATGATGGATGACCTCAGAGTCATTTCCTCTTCCTGTCCCTTCTCTGCTCTTCTTTCAGGCATCTCTGCTCTTCCTCCCCATAAGGCTTTTTTGGTCAGAGGCAGAAAGGCCAGTGGGAGATAAGAACATGCTATTTTGCTAGGGATGCAAAGCCCAACCAACTTGTTTCCGAGCCTCAAGGACAGTGACAGGGCTGCTGTGGTGACTCTGGTCAGTGTTTGAAACATACTGTTGTGATTACAATGGAGGGTAAGGATGGTTGCTTGGACAGGACCCTTAGGAGGGAAATGAATCTTTATAGGAGTGATATTGCTAACACCATCTCAAAAATGCAGTATCTTTGAGCCTAGAGACCTCAAGAGGCTGATCACCCTAGTGCTTCCTCACTGTCAGAGAGTCTGGAAGACTTTATCTTTGGACAGGCATAGAGTGAATTGTAGGCAGAACACTACAGTGTAGTTTTTGTTTTTAACTTATGATTGTAAAATTGATTTAGCAAATTGTGACCAGAATAACATAGAGACAAAAGAGAATAGAATACACAACAGGCCAGGGTGAATTAAATGGGAAAGTGTTTTACTAAATTCTTTGAGTGGTGTGTGTGTGTTGTGTGTGTGTGTGTGTGTGTGTGTGTGTGTGTGTGTGTGTAGCAGCAGCAGGGTATATATTGGTTGCATTGTGTTTCTTATTGAGGTTCATAGTCAAAAATCGAACAGCATTGCTCTGGAGAAAGTCTTATGGTTACAGATGATGAGATGGTTCAGCAGGTAAAGGCTTGCCATCAAGTCTGATAACGAGTTTAGTCTGATCTACACACACAAAGACATGCACGAATAAATAAATGCAATAAGAATGAAGTTCTAGGGATAAAGAACTGGACTTCCTATGGGCTCTGCTGGTATGTGACTCAGCTTGACAGAGCCTTACTTTCCTCATCTGTGGAGTGAATGAGCAGAATCAGATGAGAGCAGAATGATGAGTTAGTAAGTTCCTTCTAGGCCCCTGGTTCCATAATGGGGGAGTGAGAACTCATCCTTCCCCAAAGGGTTTTTAATGAAAGAGACGATGCTCTCTCCAAAGTAAAGGCTGGCCATATATCACCATGCTTGTACCATTTCACAAATATTCCTCTTTTAAAGTATGTTTTCCTTATGGCTCAACTCATTCATTCATCCATGTAGCTGGAGACCTTCTCTCCAGCCTCTGCCAAGCCCCAGCGGTCCCACAACCCATGTATAAAATAATCACTCAGATGCTTATATTACTTAGAAACTGTATGGCCATGGCAGGCTTCTTGTTATCTACTTCTTCTATCTTAAAATAACCCATTTCTATTAATCTATAACTTGCCACGTGGCTTACCTGTACCTTACATCTCGCTTGTCATGGCGGTGGCTGGCTGGTCTCTCTGCCTCCACCTTCCACTTCCCAGAATTCTCTTCTCTGGTTGTCCCACCTATACTTCCTGCCTGGCTACTGGCCAATCAGTGTTTGATTTTAACCAATCAGAGCAACACATTTGACATACTTGATCATCCCACAGCACATCCAGTGTACATTGATGTGGCAGACACTGGTCCTGATGCTAGGGAGTCGCTGTAGAATCCATGAGATGTCTACCTAGCAGCTTTCTGCTGTAGTGCCTCCCCTCCCCGCAATATAGTTAAAGTAAAAGAAATCAAGAAACATCCTTGTAGTGGGTAGCCATTCCAGCCTTGGCCTGGAAGTTCCAACCCCCATTGAGGCTTCGGTAATGGTCATGCCCACACGGTGGGGCAGAGAGAGGTCGCTGAAGACCCAGGATAGAGAGGAGAGGCCTCTCTTGGTTCCAGGACCCTGGACGCTGGAGGTAGACCGAGCAGAGTTCTCCAGAGAACACTGCCGGACTGCACCATACCTTTCCCGGACCCTGCAACCTATTCCTTCATTTGTAAGTTACCCCACAAAATAAACCTCCCTTTTAACTACGTGGAGTGGCCTTAATAGTTTCACCAATACATCCTACAGTCACAAGAGGAGAATTGTCCTTTTTTTTTTTCAACTCCTGGTTTCTGTCCTCAGTTTCCAACTCCAGGCAGGGGGGAAACATCCATGGAATGCCAACGATGTGAGGCTTTAAGGGGTCTATTGTATTCAGAGGAGTGACTGACCTGAAAATTCCAAATTTCCTTTATAGTCTCTCTGTCCATCCCTAGGAGCTCTTGAAAGCACAGACCTGTCCCTGGAAAGCAGTTCACATTCGCTTTTAAAGTGTCCATTTTTAGCTCCTTGATATATACATCTACTGTCAGAAAAGGGGATGAGGAGCAACCTCTGAGGACTTTGGTGACAAGGTAGCATCTTCCTGGCCCAAAGATCCAGCAGTCTTGTGTGGAAGAGGGGATGGCCTGTGAAATCTGCACTTGGGTTTGGGGTGCTCAAACTGAACCACGAGTGCAGAAGCATCTGGAGTCATCCTGGCCAGCAGAGGGCAGTAAGAACCCATTCTCCACCACATCAGGTCTGGCTCTTTCAATCACAGCTGGGCAGTTGTCAATTTTTCACACACATGTTGGGATAGATCAGAGCTCCCAGAATGACAAGGAAGTGAGCATAAATTGACATGAGCTCCTCTTTCTCAGATTTTTTTTTTTTTTTTTTTTTGCCAGAGCTAAGGACCGAACCCAGGGCCTTGCACTTGCTAGGCAAGCCCTCTACCACTGAGCTAAATCCCCAACATCTCCAAGGTGTTTTTTTTTTTTTCTCTTTCTCAGATTTTGAAATTAGACATGTCGGCGTATTTTGTTTAAAGGATGTTGAAGGGACACCATTGGGCCAAGTTCTGAACTGAACTGTGTGAACAGGGCCTCTACAAGGCAGAACCTTTGCTTTCTGGACACTTAGAGTCTGGATTCATCCACAGGCAACAGACAAATGGCTAGTTGTCCCCTAAGGTGGCTTCATGTGGCTCTGAATGATGAGGGTGTGCCGTGAGGTAAAAGCTCTAGAAGTTAGGATTGTTATCTTGACAATTTCAGGTGGGACACCGTAGAACTCTGTGGATGGAATTCAGGTGGCCTTTGGTGTCATAGCTGCAAAAAAAATCAAATCTGAGTATTTCCTATGAAATACTATAAAACTTGCATTTAGGACAAGGAATTAGAATCCTTTTGTCTCCTCCACCTCGTAAGACTCGATAATTGTTTTAATCCTCCCCAGCCAGTAAAACCTTTGTTTATTCAAGAGCCCACTGCTCTATTCCGATGTCCTGAAGCCTTTTCTCCTTGGAACAGTGAGTCATTTTCTCTTCCTCCATTTCCTATTTGCTAATTCTGTGAGCTGGCTGGGGAGGTGAGGTGGGGTGGAAGACACAGTTACCACATCCCTTAGACTAAAAACCAAGTGCACGTCCTGTCTTAGGCAGCATGTGCTTGCTCTTCCAGGGCACACCCTCTTGATCAACAGTCGTTTGCCTAGTCCAGAGACCATAGTTGAAATGGTGGTCTCTCTGTGACCCTGAATTTTGTGACTCTGAATTTATTTCTAATACAGCTGAACTTTGGAAAAGCAGCAGGGAGTGATGCTGTAGCCTCCTGGGGGAACCCTGACCCAGGGGTCTCTGTTCTCCTAGATCAGCTTAGAGGAATAAGTCAGGCCTTGTAAACCCAAGTTTTCCCAGTGTCTCTCTGATATTAAGACTGCACCTTCCACAACACCAGATGAAATGGAAAGGAATAATAATGTGGAGCATTAAGACAGTGCAGAGGCCTGGCAGTTGTGGAGCACGCCTTTAATCCCAGCACTCAGAAGGTAGAGGCAGGAGGATCTCTGAGTTCAGGGCCAGCCTGGTCCACAAAGCTGATGCCAGGACAGCCAAGGTTACACAGAGAAACCCTGTCTTAAAAAACTACACACACACACACACACACAATCCCAATTGTTTTCTGCATTGTCTTTGTGTGTGTGTGTGTGTGTGTGTGTGTGTGTGTGTGTGTGTGTGTGTGTATTTACAGCTAGTTGTTTGTATGGACCAACTGTCATCGTTTGTGTAGACTGAGGTCTAGGCTATGCTAAAATCACTATTGCACTTTTTCAACAAGATGACCCCGAAGGTTCTTTCAAAGCCAAGGCTTTGATAACTACGAACACTATGCTGAAAGACAGCCACAGACATACTAAAACTCTTCCCTATGCCACTACCTTCTGCAACCTAGAGACAGTGGAGCTCCAGGGGAAGCCCAGATGCCCTTGGAAGAGTGCATCAGAAGAAACAAACTTGGCCACCCTGCTGACCTTGAGTCCTGGCCACCCTGTGTGTCATACAGGAGATAGAAGACAACAGCATACATTGTTTATTTGGAAGATCAAGGCCAACAAGCATTCTGCAAAGAAGCTGTAAGACTCAAGTTCAAGGACTCTGATGCGTCCAAAGTCAAGGACCTGATCAAGCCCAAAGGGCAGAAGAAGGCCTTGTTCTACAGGCTCTTGACTATGATGCTTCAGCTTTGATAGTAAAATTAGGAGCTTCTGAACTGAATCAGCTGACTAATTCTCAACACCCATTTTTCACTATTGAAAGAGTGTTGGATCCTTGACATGAAAGATTCCCAACCAAGAGAGAATTCTATTTTGATTGTTTGGTTTTTTTTCTTCAAAAACTTGGAGTAGCTGGTGTGTGAGAGAATGTCTCCTATTTCACTGCTTTTGAAGGAAAGAGCAGATGGTGGAAACTCTCTTCTTGGTACTCCCAGGGCCCAGAGGTGTCATTGCAAGACAGGTTGGACTTGGTGAGACTACCTATGAGCTCCAACAATGGAGTTTGTGGGCAACTGGGAATGACTGAGGTCCTCCTGGACACAAAAGACTCAGGGACAATGATGCCAATGATTTTTGCACTGTATTCATTTTCCTTCTTGACACTATTATGGACCCAACCTGTCAATGTGTAGGTTTTTATGTTTTCATAAGTCAGACCTCTGAGACTGAAGCCCTCCAGCTACTAACAGTAGAAGCTCCTTCTGCCCTCCAGATAAAGTGAAATATTTATGGTTTCAGAAAACATATGTAACATGGCAAGGACTGCACAGGTCTGTACAACTGGTCTTCCTTTGATTTTTATTGGTGTTTGCCCATGGGCTGTATTGGTTGATGTTATCATTACCAAGAACCAGAAAAAAAAAAAAAAGAAAAGAAAAGAAAAGAAATGTGATTGTCTAGCTTGTTGTTTAGACACTTTTAAGGCAAGAAACCCTTTATAACTGGAAGTAAGGACTGGATTCCCAAGCTATCATCATAACGGCTAGTGAAGTGCCTTGGATAATTATAGTGATTTCAGAAGGGCATACCTGTCTGAGTGTGGGGCACCTGCCCCCCACCTTTACCTGGGTACTCTCAAGGAGTGAGGGATAAGAGATTTGGATAGAAATATAGAAGAGAGAGAGAGAAAGACAGAAACACAGGATAGCCTTGGAAGGGCCTGGATCCTTATCCACTGGCCCAGAACTTTATTCAAAGGGGCTTTTTATAACAATGCTAAGGTGTGAGGCAAAAGACCTCCTCCTTGATAGAAACAGCCAAGTGTATATCCTTCCAAACATCTGGTACCCAGGCCCAGGGTCCAATCATCCTCTTATGCAGCCCTGCTGGTAAAGCAAGCTCAGATCTCCCTAGGAACCCTCTGTGGGCTCCCACACACTTAATAAGGGACCAATACAAGCTACATGATTTCTTGATGTATTTTCATTGTTATAAACTAACATCACAAGTCTCCTACTTTACCAAAGTGATATGAAAATCACAACAGAAATGCCTCTATTACTAATTTAATTCCAAAAGAATGGGAAGCTAGGGATGAGTGGGTATATAGATGATAGATATGTATGTATGTATGTGTGTATGGATGGACGGATGGCTGGGTGTGTGTGTGTGTGTGTGTGTGTGTGTGTGTGTGTGTGTGTGTGTTTCAGGAGCTGTGTCTTGGTGGGCTCAGCTGATCCTAGTGTGTCTCATTCTTACTCCCCAGTACTTGCAGCTCTCTGCAGAAGCACTTCTGATTTTATCTATTTTGCCTGCATATTTTACCCTAACACCCAGACAGGGGTTTCTAAGAACCGTCACTTCTTTATTTGCTTTTTATTTTATTTTTTAAGAAGCTCATTGCCCAGCTACCAACACACAGACTAATTCCTGTGGTACATTCAGGAGACACACCTGCTTGGATCTCTGGGAACTTCGCCTGAAGCAAGCATTGCTTCCTGAGATTCTGAGCCCATAAATGTAATAAGTAGGGATGAGCCTTTCTAGACCAGTTGTGGGTGCCTGAAAACAGCACTCAACAAAGCAGAAAAGGCAGGGCTGCAGTTGGGTGCTACAGAGCTTGGTTCTATAGCACACAAAAGGCCTTGGATTCAATTCCTGGTGCCATAAAAACAAGCAAACAGACAGACAGACAGACAAAGAAACATAGCAAGCAGCCCCAAGCAAGAGTCTTTAAAGCATTTCTAGTGTTCTGCAAGTGTTGAGTGGTTCATGTACATTTAAATAGCTAAGAGACACTGTCCTAAGATACAATTCAGAAAAGGTTCACCCTCACTGCCCCACGACCTTTTCCCCCAAACTCTGCCAGATTTGTGGGATCCTAATCAGCTCTGGGAGATGATAGCTAGCAGGATTATGAAGTCAGGGACCAGACCCTAGGTACTCAGAGATAGGTTTGAGGATAAGGAGAAAGGAGCTTATAGAAGCAGGGGGGGAAAAAAGGTGTGGGTGTGTGTGTGTGTGGGTGTGTGTGTGTGTGTGTGTGTGTGTGTGTGTGGTCTTACTGAGCAGAAGTGAGAAGAAAGAAATGAGAGTGTTGAAAAGCAGTGACCGTGCTAGGAAGGGCAGAGGAAGAAGAGGCAGTCCAGCCACCCAGAAAGACGCTGCAGAATCAAATAATTTTCCCCACCATCGCTGCCCAGATTTCCCACCAGTGCTCTAGACCTGGGAACTCTAACAGGAAGAGTCCGAGGCCCAGGAGAGTGCCCGGCCAAAGCCAGCCTGCTGCTCTTCCCTGCTGCTCTAGGTCACGGAGGGAGGCTGGAGCCTACATCAGGGCAGCTGCCCTTCCTTTGCTTCAAAGCCAGAAGAGCTCGTGCTTACTCGGGTCGGAGGAAGCGCAAGGAGGATCTAGGAAGAAGACGCTGGCAAAGACCACTTCCGGATTGTGCTATGCTGAAGGAGGCAGTGATGGCAGAATGGGGATAGAGGGCGTGTCCTTAGACCCCATGTCCTTGCTCTGCTCTGTAGCTTTTTCCACAAGATCCGATCCCCTTCGTCCCAGCCTTCATGTCCGCCTCACAGTTTTTTGAGAAAATGAATGGACCCCACATAGTGCCGATTGGACCTCTTCTTATCCCACTGCCTAATGTTCAAATCAACTTCAATAGCCTATCTCTTTTACGGGATCACTGAAGGCCCAGCACCTAGCCTGGTATGTGGCAGGTATAACAAACATCTGCAGCCAGGGTGTAATAATTAAACCCGTGAGGAAGATCATGGCTTTCGGGGTATGGATTTGCTGCTTAGGTTTGTGGTGGCAGGTGTGAGTTTGCTGTTCCTGACTTAACGTGCATTCCTCCAGAGACTCAGAAATGCTCAAGGGACCATGTGCACGTCCTTAACTTATCATTTTCAGGTAAGGAATGAATTTGATTTGGATATTTCTAGGGTAAGTGTTCTATTATTTTAAGAACCATTATGAACCAATGAAACCAACAGTACTACTTAATGCAACATAGAAAATTATTTATATAAAAAATGTACGTACACATTTTCATGTTTAAACATAATACCTGCATGCCATATACACATATTAATTACATCTTCATAGCGGGAACTGCATTTTTAATGTTTTCTTGCAAAAGCTTTGTGCTGTTACATAAAACCTAACTCTTGGAACATGCCATTTTCTTCCAAACTTTGTCTGATTTCATTTTTAAAGCCAAGCACCTCCAAGGACCTGCATAGCATCTTTATTACATTGTAAGTGCTGTTTTTAGAAGTGAAGCCATCTTGCCCTTTAGCACTGTCTCCCTGGAGTGGAGACTGGGTGATGATATCACAGTCTCACTTGCAATAGCTTAGTCCTGGTCCCCCACTTTTATTGGAAATGGGGGCACATATGTCAAAGCATTAAAGGAAAGAACTTTCTCTCCTTTCCCCTATCATTCCCCTCGTTTCTCTGAAAAACATCACGAAGCATGTTCTGTCCGGATAGTAAGAGCCCCTGGTCGTCTTGGAACCTCCTGTGTGCCTCCCATTATATTAATGCGAGTGCCAGGTAAAGTGTCTTTAATAATCAACAAATATACAGAGACATAATTGCAGAAAAGAGAGAGACACTGGGACATTGCCTCAGCAACTCAGAGACCATTCACCCGGCCCATTCTCCCCTTTTCTTCTGAAATTAAGGAATGAAAGCAGTTTTCTGCTAAGTTTGTGGGAGGGGATGAAAGTGAAAGCGCAGACCAGGTCCTCCTCTGCTGGCTCCCCTCTGAAGGCCTTCGGAGCACACAGGATAAGTGAGAGTCCTGTGGACTCTTCACTTCCCCTGAAGAGTATGTGTTCCCCAAAGAGAACTTTCAAAGGCCATCCATGGCCCCCAGCCCGCTCTTGTCATAGCTTCCAAGAAGAGGATGCATAGGGCAGGCATCAGCACATGACTCACACTCTTCATTGACGCACTCTGTAGTCTTTTTGCTCAGTTGACCTTGGAAGACGAGTGTGCCGATAGGCCTGTGTCCTCGGACTATGTGTGAGGGCAGTGATTGCTCCGAGAAGACAGGACTCAAGTCAGCATTGCTCAACTTCAAGGTCATCCCATAAAAACAAATGACTGTTATCAGCACACTGGATGAGTTCAGAGAGGCTTGGAAGAAAGTGTCAGTGGTCAGAGGAATTTGTCATCACTGTCCCATTGTCATCGTTATAATTACGATTGCACTTACACAGCTCTGACTGTATTCCAGGCACAGCGTTAATGACACTCCACGGCGCCCTTCACTGGACTCTTCTGACATTTTTTAAAGACAATAACGCAGTGATTGTGCATTTGTGGATAGATTCTAACTCTCTTGCAGTGCTTTGTTCAAGTATGACTTTCTTCTGGATAGTTCACTTTACTCCTACCTCTCTGGTGTTTTCATGGCCCCGCCACTACGAATATACTTTCTCATTCACTTACTGTGTTTCTCCCTTAACCTCCCCCACTCATGACGTGAATGTTCACTTTTTTTTTTGTTTTTTTGTTTTGTTTATTTGTTTGTTTGTTTTTCAAGACAGGGTTTCTCTGTGTAGCTTTGTGCCTTTCCTGGAACTCATTTTGTAGCCCAGGCTGGTCTCGAACTCACAGAGTTCCTGGCTCTGCCTCCCAAGTTCTGGGATTAAAGGCTTGCGCCACCACTGCCCGGCTTTGAGGAGAAAGGTTTCCGTGTGTCAGGCTTGTGGCCACTACTTCATACACTTGAATGAGAAGTGACTAGAATGACAGATGAAAATGGAGATACTGAGCACATCTCTTAAAATCACAGAGTAAGTGAGTAAAGGAGCAAGACTGGGGCTCTTCTCCATCCCAGAATCTGGATGTTTAGAATATGGCAAAATAGGGTCGAGGAGGTGGCTCAGTGGGTAAAAGCACTGGTTGTGCAAACATGGGGACCTGAATTAGGACCCCAACCACCCACATATAAATATGAGCCTGCCTGTGCATTTCTATGAAGACACGGGTAGATTCTCAGAGGCCCTGGGCAGCTAGCTAGCTTAACCCAAACCATGATCTCCCAAGATAGTGAGAAGCCCATCCTTGAAAGAATAAAGCAGAGAGTGATAACAGAAGCCACCAGATACTCAGTGTCCTCCTCTGGCCTCCACCTGGGTGCACGTGTGTGTACCCATACCTGTAAACCCATGTGCATATCCCACACTTCATACAGATACACAAAACAAAAGCACTGCAAAATTACTACTCTTTCAAAAAGATTTTCTCTCTTATCTGCACACCCATCCAAAGGTATCCCATTGCTAAAACTCATCCAGTTCTGAGGCAGGAGGACCATGAGCTCCAGGCCAATCTGGATTATACTGTCCCCCCAAAACAAAACAAGCTGGTTATGGTGGTTCACATCTGTAATCACAGTATTTAAGAAGCTGAGGCAGGATGGTCACAGCAAGTTTAAGTCCAGACTGCCATGGTATTAGAGAAGTACATTTGGATGCAAAGCTCCTTCGATAACTTTGTTCCCCCCTAATGCCAGACATCCTCAAATAAGGCAGCAAGAAGAGCAAGTTGAGTCTATGCATGGGGTAGCATCGCCTGTGATATCCAGCCCATGTATTTGGAATTCTTGAGGCTTGCTCAGTTCCAATAGGTGACTCTGTGTCTTTTAAGTCAGTGTGTAGCTGAGCTGGGGCCTACTTGGTCTTGGAAGTGAACTATGTATAAGCAGTGTGCTTCAGGGCCAATGGTTGATGAAGACTTTATCTATATAAATGGGATGTGAACATTTGCTTTTTGCCATGATTCTTTTGGGGTAAAGAAATGTCATTCCATTCTTAGATACTCTTTTTTTTTTTTTTTTCAAGACAGGGTTTCTCTGTAGCTTTGGAGCCTGTCCTGGACTAGCTCTGTAGACCAGGCTGGCCTCGAACTCTCAGAGATCTACCTGCCTCTGCCTCCCGAGTGCTGGGATTACAGGTGTGCGCCACCACCACCCGGCTGGATACTCTTTCTAAAGCATGCAATTTTTTTTTCTTTTTACTACTCCTTGGGTGTTAAAAATATTTTAATGGAATGGAGGTAAATAGTAAAGCCTTTGCGCAGTACATAGAAAACCTGGATTTAATTTCCACCCCCCTCCACACATGCACACACACACACACACACACACACACACACACACCAGTAAGGAGACCACATTGAATCTGTGTCTATGGAAGTATCCCCTCTGATTCCAGGGTGAATGAAGAAAGGCCATGAATCTGCCTATGGCAGACCCAGAAGAAACACACCACGGCCGTAGAGGGGGATCAGCAACCTAAGGCAGTCTCTCCCAAGTCCCTGGGATGTAACTGTAAGAGATTTAAAAAAGCCACATCCTCTGCAAGTGTACAAATGAGTAGAGGCGTGGTCCAGATGAATGATTCAGAAGTGCTCAGCAAATGTGAAGCCCAAGCCCCACTGTGAGAAAGTTTGCCAATGCACACTTTGTAATAATAATAAAAAGCCACCAGTATACATATAAAATGCTTTTGAACTACAGGGTTTAAAATGGCACACAAATGGAACTGCATGGGTACGATTAGCAAAAGGGTTTATTAATGGCTTTCCTGTTAGTTGCTGCTTGTTTGACTAATTTTTGTTGTGTTTCGTTGGCAAAACAGTGCCTTTGAGGCATGCTTTCCACACAGTCTACTGAAATAGCCGTGCTACATTTGGCCCCCTAGGCATCATGGGAGATCAAGATATTATGCACACATCCTTAGCCTTTGTGTAAAACCTAACTGTCTGCTATTACTGTACTCAGCCAAGGGCTAAATTGAGTATCTTAATATTGAGGTTTGTTTGCCCTGTTGCATCAAGTTCTTGTAAGTACTAGAAATAAATAAAAATAGTTTAGTTGTGGTTCAAAGAGACTTTCCCCTAGAACTGATTTTACTGTAATATACATCTTCCTATGAAACTCAGAATGCAGTGAGTCTTCCAAGTGGATTAGGATTGCTGTGCTGTGGGCATCTCCAGGGCATTAGTTACAGTACATTGCCCTAGCTTTACCAGTTGCTTCTCTTGTAATGAAAGGCAGAGAAAGATCACCTGCTTGAATAGAAGAGCAGAATGCCATCTTTTAACTTCTGTTGAGTGGGATGGAGACGATAATTGAATGGCAAAAGCAATGCCATTGCAAGGGAGCAATGAAGCGTCCTCTAGTTCCTTTAGGAAAGGCAAGGGGTGGAATCTGAGAAGCTGATTCTTCTGTTCCAGCCACTGATGGCAATAATGGTAACAACGATGATCAAATTTCTCCCAGTGGTTGTCATTTGCCACCTCCTCCTTTCTCCACTTTGCCTTGAGATAAATTACCCCGTGTTTGAAGCTGTTGACTGGACTGTGGTCTTTAGCCATGTTTTGTGTGTGGTTTTGTGAGTGCAAACCTACCAACCCTGAATCTCGGAGCACTGTGTGTGGGGCAGTCTGTGTGGGGAAGGTGGATTCTTATAGGGTTCTATGATGTGTGTTTTATGTGTATTTGTAAGCAGACATATCGCATTTCCTGTCAGTGAGGAAATAAATGAATACTATGAGCTTACTATTATTGGAAAGTGCCTGTAAGTGTCGAGGACATGCACCAACACCTGCCAATTTCAGAAATGCACATGTCTGGGATATATGTCTACACGTGCCAAATTTACATTTATCTCGAACAGGCCATGCTGATGAATAACAAAAATTCATCAGGTATCTTATACAGATGTTTACAGTATTTGTACTGTACAGGAGTACAGGAGGAGTACCCACATGCCTTTAACTCCCACTAGATGTGATAAACACTATAACTGAATGAACAAAAGCACTCCCATTGTGAGGGAACAATAATTTGCCACATTTTAGGATTGAGAGGTTGATATAAAAGAACAGCATGACCCCAAGCCAGAGAAGGCAGCTAGGCATCAAGGGGCCAAAACTCTGGAGTCAGATTATCTGGACTGAACCCCAGCCTGGCTGCTGAGTGGTCTTATATCTTTGAATGACCATTCTAGGCCTCAGTTTTTGTCAATTGAAAATGCAAAGAGCTGCAGGGTGATGGTGGAACATGTCTTTAATCCCAGCACTTGGGAGGCAGAGGCAGGTAGATCTCTGAGTTCAAGGCCAGTCTGGTCTACAAAACAAATTCCAGGACAGCCATAGCTACAGAGAGAAACCCTGTCTCAAGAAAACCAACAGGTGCTGGAGAGATGGCTCAGAGGTTAAGAGCATTGGTTGTTCTTCCAGAGGTCCTGAGTTCAATTCCCAGCAACCACATGGTGGCTCACAACCATCCGTAATGAGATCTGGTGCCCTCTTCTGGCCTGCAGGCATACATGCAGGCATAACACTGTATACAAAATAAATAAATAAATCTTTAAAAAAAGAAAAACAACCACCCAAACAAACAAACAAAAACAAAACAGCGGCAACAACAACAAAAAAGAAAATGGAAAGAACCATTAATAATGGCACTTGGGATGATTATAGAATGAACTGAGATGGTACTCATTCATAGTAAGTGTACAGGAAATGCCAGCTAGTCTTGCTGTGACTATATTTGTTTTTATTTTTATGTGCTAGGATATAACTCAATGGATTTCAGACCAGGCTTGGTGGTTTTACACCTTTAGTTCCAGTGCTCAGAAGGCAGAGGCAGGCAGATCTTTATGAGTATGAGTTAAAGGCCAGAGCCCAGCCTTGTCTACATAGTTGGTTTTAAGACAGCCAGGACTATGTAGTGAGATCCTACCTTTAAAAAAAGCAATAGATTTCTTTATTTTTTCAAAT
Source organism: Onychomys torridus (assembly GCF_903995425.1). Classification (NCBI taxonomy): domain Eukaryota; kingdom Metazoa; phylum Chordata; class Mammalia; order Rodentia; family Cricetidae; genus Onychomys; species Onychomys torridus. The sequence goes on along the minus strand of NC_050449.1, from coordinate 33,841,675 downwards.
GATTTATTTATTTTTATTTTATGTACATTGATTGGTGTTTTGCCTGCATGTGTGTCTGTGTGAGGGTGTTGGATCTCCTGGAACTGCATGGAGTTACAAACAGTTGTGAGCTACCATGTAGGTGCTGGGAATTGAACCTGGTTCATCTAGAAGAGCAGCCATTACTCTTAACCATCGAGACATATCTCCAGCCCAAATTTTCTTTAATTCTTAAATCTCAGTCTCTCTCTCTCTCTCTCTCTCTCTCTCTCTCTCTCTCTCTCTCTCTCTCACACACACACACACACACACACACACACACACACACACACACACACAGAGGGGGGGGAGGGAGAGAGAGAGAGAAAGAGAAAGATATATGTACATGCACGATGTGTGTGTTCATATTTGTGAGTGAGAGTACAAGTGTGCATGCCATAGTGTGTGTGTGAAGGTCAAAGGATGACGTGGGTGTTCATCCTGGCCACTGCACACACAGCAGCTGGATGATGAGAGCTCATTGAGTCTCCTCTCTCTGACTCTCATCTTGTTGTAGGAAGTACCCAGCTTTACCTGCATTCTGGTGATTCAAAGCCAGTTCTTCCTACTTGCACAAGAAGGACATCAGTCACTGAGCCATCTCCCCACAGCCCAAAGTAATGGGTTTTGTGGTGACGTTTCCATGCATGTATTTCATCATAGTTTGTTGTTGTTTGTCCCCCTACCACTACCACTGTTCACCCCCACACCCACTTTCTGGTCCCCTTCTTCCCCCAGACGGCCCCTCTTTCTGCGTCCATGCAACTTGTATTGTTACTGCTCTGGTTTCCTCCCCCTGCCTCTAGGCCTCCTAGTATAGTCTCCCTTCTACTTTCTCGTCCTGCTTTTTGTGTGCTATTCAAAATAAAATGGTATTTCCGCCCTCATTGGAGAACTGTCTACTCATGTTCTTCTTCGCGGTATTATCCCCAGAAAACAAGCCAATTGTTCCTCACATCTGCACCAAGCCACCCTTGGCACTTTGTTTCAGTGAAATGGAAAGCCAGTTACTTTGACAATGGCTATACTCCTGCTATAGGATGTGAAGGGGTTCTGTCAGTGAACCCGAAGCAGGAAGGGTGAAGAAGAAGATTGGCTTTTAAAAGCACATAACTTCTGTAAATCTAAGGCTATATTAAAATGAAATTTGTTTATATTCTGGAAGGCATGTGGCACTGTGTTTCAGGGCACAGCTTGATCATTCTGAAATGAACGCCATCTTTGTATGAAGTAACAAAGGCAGCCTGGGAATAGCACCCAGAGACCTGCCTTATCTATAAAATGCGGAGCCTGGGCTCTTTGAAGGCACTTTGTTATTTGGAGACTCCAGGAGAGCAAACAAAGACTTAGGGAGATGCCAATGGTGGTTAATGTACGCCTTAGGGTCAGGCCAGCAGGCCTCCTCTGCATCAGGAACTGGGGAGAAGATGGTGGTGTCTGGGAGGCTGGCCAGCACCACATCTCCTTAACTTCCCAGCAGGGATGTTGGGAGAGTTGCTTATCTGGAGACACTGGGATGAAATCCCATCTCTCAGCCATAATAAGCTGGGGCCCTTATCGCTAAGAGAAGGTAACGACAGAATGTTAGTTCTGGAAGTTTCCTTAAGAGTTGAGAAACAGGCAGCTGCTTCCAAGCACATTCCATTCCTCCCTTTAATTGCTCCCCAAAGATCCATAGTCCAAATGCCCTTACCTGAGAAACTTGTGCTTTTAGTTAATCAGAAATGAGTGTTCTGGGCAAAGACCATTATGGTCTGAGGTCTCTCCTCCTGAGACCTCCTACGTGGTGGAGGCTGAGGGAGGCAATGCAATCCAAAAGAAACTGTGACCATAGAACTGCTCCTGGAGAAACTGCAGGACCCAGACAGGCGATATATTCTGGTTTTGTCTCCCCGAAAAGGCTTTGCAGTATAAGAACACTCGCTAGAGGGTTTGAGGCAGGGAAACAACAACTCTGGGCACTTCTTTAAAATCCTCCCAACTTTGCTTCCCATCCCCCTTGCAGGCCCCACTGATATTTCTTCATCATGCTCGGGTTGAAGTAGTGATCTCTTCCATCACAGGTTAAGTAACAAATGGGTCGCAAATCCTGCTTGTGTGCCAGGTGTAGAGGTGGGAAGAGCACAGCAGAACTCTGATACAGAGCCGGAGGTGACATAGCTCTGAGGGCTGTGCTTTCTGTGGAACGAGGCTGTGGGGTGGATACCTTACAATAATAATAATCATGATGCAAGGTTAAGTCCGTATGATAATGGTGGAGTGAGACAAGGTGTCACCTGATGGCTTTGAGATTATTTTATGCTATGGTGATAGATTCCAATGGTACAGAAGTTGTTCTCCAAACAGAAATGATGAGGCATTACAGGATAGCTGGAGGAACAAGGACAGGCAGGGACTTGTGACAGCACCTCCTGATCTGTGGAATGCTGTAGAACCTTAGGCTTGAAAAGTGACCCAGAGGTCATGTGGCACAACCCTATAATGAGACAGTTCCCAGCATGTCCCCTCTGTACTACACCATCTCTGTGGGTGGGATCTCACTACTTTTCACTTAAAACATCTGGATCTTGAAGGAAGGAGAGAAATTTTCCTATTTGGATGGTAAAGGCGGAGTGGAAGGAAGCAAAACCTGAGCCTGGGTAGTGAGCATTGTGGTGAGCCTGATGCCCATACAGGATGGCTGAGTGCTGACTAGCTGTTCTTAGAGTCCAACTGGGAGATCTCATTATGGTGGGGACTGGAAACCGATGTCCAGGTTCCGGGATCCAAGGTCCAATGTCCGGCCAGCAGAGAAGTCACACTTGGAGGGAATGAGATCACATGAGCAAGCTTTTAAGAAAGGAGACTTTGCTCTGACTATTAAGTTTTAAACCACTGCCTGACCACATCCCGGAAAAAGGTTATCTACCTGTGGAGGCCAGATCAGAACTAAGATCATGGGGAAGCTCTGTTTAAAGGTCTTCTAGTGTTTACTGAACGACTCCAGCAAGCTTCATTTAAAACGAAGATTTCTCCTTTCTGCATTTGGAGGCCTTTCGTGGAGCATCCAGTTGGCAAGCCTTTCAATAGCAGAGGCCTTGAAGTGTAGGACTCACCCAGTCCTGCTGCCTTGCTGAGACCCATGGGTAGACTCTTTAACAGGTAAGAAAGAGGTATTAGAGACACAACTGAGGCTACATTTACATTATTCACGGCAAACGGAGCTGTTTATGTGGTCTGAACATGGCCTCAGAATTACTTCTTACTGCTAGGAAGTTCGGCTGGGAGTTTGGGCAAGGGAGCTCTGCTGGCTTTTAGGGGCTGTACTTCTTTAAAATATATATATATATATATATATATATATATATATATATATATATATATATATATATATATAGAATTCAGTATAAATGCCTGGAGAGAGATTGGTATTAAGTTTGTGGTCTGTTTTATTGAAGGAACTAATAGAAGCTGGCTAAATTAAAGAAGAGAACAACCCGTATCCATTTGTGGAATTACAGCTCTACACATTAATTTGTTTACCAAGTTGGAAATCAAATAAAAGTGTTCACAAAAATAAATGGCAGAGAGAATCGGTTTGTGTAGCAGGTAGGAATACAGATTTTTATAGCACTGAAATAGGTGAGGACACAGTGAAGAAAACACTGCTTGGGTCGAGAATACTTAGGTTTGAATCACATCTTGATACCTAGAGAGCTTATTTTCCGTAGGCCTCAGTTTCCTTATCTTGAAATGAGGTAGGGAAATGACATTGAACTCATAGGTTTGTTATAAGACTCTAGTGAGAATATACAGCGCTTGGCTCAGGAAGCCTTAAATGAATCTAAATATTTTAGGACATTGAGCTATTTCTGACCTATATCAGGCAGACTTTTAATTTGTTTTAAGACCTAACTGTCCCACATTTACTTTAAACTCGCAGGCCCAAGCATGTAAGCCGGTAATTGACTGGGGACTTTTATTAAGTAAGTAGTGTTGTTTCTAAAAAGTTGTGTAATATTTAATATAAATAAATAAATGATGGTATATTATCAACTAATATTTAAAATGCATTAGCTTGGACAAAGAGAGGGCTCAGTGAGTCAAGGCATTTACTGACTGACTTCAGAACTCACATGTGCTTGGAAGAGAGTCTTGATTTTCTGACCTTTGACCTTCTAATGCATGCTGTGCCATGTGCACAGCCCCTGCGAGCACAAAACAACAAAACAAAACAAACAAAAACATTAAAAAAATAAAATGCAGTAGGGTAATTTTCTACATAAAAAAAAGAAAGAGCAAAGAAAGAGCCTTCTTGAAAGCAGAGAGCCGTCTTGTTAGATCTTTTGTGCAAAGTTAAACATTCGCACATTGGGATTAGCTCTCTCACGGTGTTTGGAGTACTTCTTGCTCTGTGTGGGCTTATGGGGGAATTAGATGTGTGTGTATAAAGACAACGTGACTGTTAGGGACTCTTCTGTACCATTTGTTTTAAAATTATTTTTGAAGTCAAAATGCTACTTCAGAAATCAGTACTGGAAGTTACTAAGGTAGCGTTGGACTCAGAGATGTTTGATCAACACACAGGAGTTTCCAGCTTCAGCCTTGTGGTCCCTGGTTAAGATGTACCCTGCTGATGCCTCATGTCTCATCACGAATCTGTGAGATAGGGTTGAAGGTCAGCGAGCATCGCAGTAAACAATGTTCCTTCCAAGCCTATAATTCTGTCACCTAAGGAATATTCATAATTTCATCATTCATTGAATATTCATCCACTGTGCTGGATGTGGTGATTTTCATCTTTAATCTCAGCACTCAGGTGGCAGGAGCAGGTAGATTTCTGTGAGTTCCAGACCAGCCTGGTCTACATAGTGAGTTCTTTCTGGGCCAGCCAGGGCTTCATAGCGAGACATGTCTCAAACACAAAATGAAGGAAAAAAAAGTCCAACTATTAGACAGAATTAATGTCTCCCAAAGGTACCTCTTTCATTCAGTGGCTAAGGGAATAGGAAGAAAGGCTTTCTTTATCCTGAATACATATCCAGAAGTCCAGTGTGCATTCAGTGATGTTCACAGTGTGGACATTCTGTTATTTAATAGAGTCCTTCACAAAACCTGTGCCTTGCTCAGGTTGTTAATTGAAAATTTTACCTATTCAAATAAACAATTTAATAAATTGTCTTTTTTGTAAAACATTTTTTTGTATTAAAAAGATAATTTTTAATATAGCTTCTTTTGTTGTAGTGGGAATTGAACCCAGGGCTGCCTTGTCCATACCTGACAAGCAATCTGCCTCCGAATTTTCTCCCAATGAAGATTATGTTCTTAAATCTATCTTGCTTTTTCTTTTCTTTTTATGTTTTTGTTTTTCTGTTACCCAGACTGGCCTCAAACTCCTACCCTGAGGTGATCCTTTGGGACTACCCCTGACTTAAATCTGAATTTTCACACACCACTACTGCTTAAAGCAATTCTTTGCAGCTTGGAGATTTTGAGATCTACAGCAGAAACTTCAGCATTGACCTTCCCTCACAGTCTCAGTTTCAGACTGTGTAAAATCCTGCATGGTCGCTAGCACTGAAGGAGCAAAGGGGCAAGCCTTTGGCACAGTGCTGGGGCAGAGGGTTGCCAAGGTGGATGCATATGGAGTATTCCTGAAAAGTAGAAACAGCTGACAGACAGAAGGCCACAGCCAATGCAGACCTGCATGGGAATGAACTATTTACAGACACTTCCTCTAGCTGTGTGGCTTGCAGAAACAGAAATGACTCATAGTGCAGTGGGGATTGAGTCTAGGGCTAGGTTATGAAAGCCAATGGTGAAAATCATCTGTTGAGCCCTGCTCTCCTCAACTTCTTCCTGTGTTGCGACAAAGTGACTTAAATTTTTTGCTTAACCTTAGTATGTAAAGACTAATATCCCTGGTGCTCAGCAAATGCAGCATCATACCCAAGCAGAACAAGTCAGGCACCTGTCTCTAGACTTGTCTGATTTCAGTGTTCTATCTCAGGATCAAATGTTATCAGAGTTCTATTTAACTCTACAAGTGGTTGAAGCATGGCACTCAAGTAGTCCCCAGGTACTGGCTTGCTTATCTGTGAAGAGTGGCTACTATTTTCTGATTTAGGGGGTAGAGAACAGCTGGAATGTCCCTTAAAACTAAAACAAACCAAAAAATGGTTGGCTGCTCACTTGCTGAAAAGGAATCATTAAGCTGTAATCCTCCAGCATAAGAGCCTTCTTCTGAAAGGAATTAACCTTGTAGCTCTGACCTCCAACTTCAAGAGGCATGCAGAACCCTCTGGGTGGAAAGTTTAGCCTCGTCCCTGTGTTTTGGTAGAACAACATCATCTCTCTGTACCTTGGTTTACCTTGGATGATGAAGTGGTGGTTGAACCAGATCACTGAAACCTCCTCTCCACTGTCCTGGGATTCTGTGATCAGGAGAAGGTTTTTTAAAAGCCCAAACTCACCTCTGAGCTTCTTCAGTACTCAACTGTCACCAAGCTGAAAAATCATCAGACTCAATGACAGTGTTCTTTTAGTAGATCTAGACCATGTCCTACTCTTTTGTCTGCTTCAGTGTCTTTGCTGGAAGCACACCCCAGTTCCATTTACCTGGAAATCTCCTCTGCAAACCTGCAGCCCTGGACTACACAGTCACCTCTATGACTTTCTTTGGATTGGGATCTTTCTGCTGCCGTGTGTTCACACTGCATTTGGCACATATTTTTATCCAAGTAGATTCTCCTTTCAAATTGGACTTTTGAGAGTAGCTTTTTGCTCTTTCCTCCCCTCCTCCAGATTTGAAGCAGCCAAAGCCAGAGTCATCTGTGATGAGCTTTCAAAAGCAATAGTTTTAGGAAGAAATGAGTACTTCTACACAAACTTCTTTAAAAAACTCTTTATAGTACCTACTATTAGATGTGCTGAGAGTCTGGGACTATTAAATGCTTTTTTGATTGATTTGTTAGATTACCAGGTACACCACCAGGCTTCAATTTTCTTAGCAGGTATAAGCAGAACTCCATTTTGAATGGCATAATCATGCAGTCACATTTTGTTCTTTGGAAACATAATATCTCTCAGCAATAAAGCACACACACACAAATTAAAAGGTAAGCAACAGCAAGACACAAACCATTATTGCCCCCCACCCCTACACACACAACTTCTCACAATGTAACCCTAGGACCTAGAAGAGGTTAAAGCAGGGGGGTGTAAGTTCAAGGCCAACTACACAGCAAGATCTTTTCACAAAAGAACAAACAAACAAACAAACTTTAAAAAAAAATGATTTGAGGCTGGGCGGTGGTGGCACATGCCTTAAATCCCAGCACTCGGGAGGCAGAGGCAGGTAGGTCTCTGTGAGTTTGAGGCCAGCCTGGTCTACAAAGCGAGTTCCAGGAAAGGCAAAAAACTACACAGAGAAACCCTGTCTCAAAAAAAAACAAACCAAACAAACAAACAAACAAACAAACAAAAGATTTGAAACTGAATGAATGTCAGAACAATCTAGTTATGCAGTCTAGGCATTTGTCCCTGTATTTACTCTCCAACCTGTAGCAAAATCTCTTCTTCTCTTGCCGCTCCATTGAAATTGTTGCCTCAGAGGTCATGAGAGACCTAATTAACAAATGTAAAGGAATTGTCTCTGTCTCTTGGGAATAAAAAGCATGTGCTATAGAGAGACCCCAACATAAATTTATTCCCATCTCCCACCTGCAAGTCACGTGAACTTGTGCAGGTAACATGGTATAATCTTCACAGTATTCTGATGTGGGGCTTTTGAGAGCAGTTTGCCAGGGTTGTTGGGAGCGTCACACAAGGGCTTTGAGCAGGAAACACTTCCCAAGGTCGTGGTGTCTCTCTTGCTGTAGCCAGGCCAGCAATGTTGATTCCTTACTTTACTGGTCTTCCAAGTCATGGCTCATTTTATTTTTCTTTTCATTCCACGCCTCTGAACAAATCTTCCATGCAGTTTCCATTTTCCTCACTCAGCTTCTCTCATTCCATCTAATTTCCTGCCCTGTTTGAGATTTTTCACCCGTAGTTTTTCACTGTTTGCTATTCGGAAATTCAATACTCCCAAGCATTGACCAACTGACAGTGTCCTAATTGGCCCCTTGCTTCTCTAATATGTATTTCGAAGTGTTACTAGGGTTAATATTCTCCCAGACATAGGCCAGTAGTAAGTCACCGATGTCATTTTACCCACCAAAAATGAAAGCAAAAAAAAAAAAAATCACCAAAAAAGAAAAAAAATCAAACAAAACCTATTTAAATTGTATCCTTTTGTTAAAAGACTGAAATCTGACATCAACACTCACCAGAATGAATCTGTCTGTCTAGGACACCTTTTCATTTCCTCCAACCTGTCCCCTTACTTTATAAACACCATTTTTTTTTTCATTTTCTTATAAATATTTTATTGACTTCATGTGTATGAGTGTTTGCCTGTGTGTATATATGTGCACTACATGTATGCAGTACCTGTGGAGGCCAGAAGGAGATGTTGGATAGGCCCCTAAAACACCATTTTTATTTCTCTGTGGCTTCATTACTCAAACTCTTACTATCTAATTTTTCTTTACTGATTTTATCCTTGAGTCTTTTTTTTTCCCGAAGACAAAGTCTCACATTGTAGCCTAAGTTGGCTTAGAAGTCACTAGCTCAAGCTGGCCTTGAACTCAGAACAATTCTTCCTCAGCCTTCTGAGAGCTACTATCATAGGAGTTTGCCTCCATGCCCTGTTCCTGAGTCTTGAACACCATTGCCTTCAGGGAACCTGTCTGAGCGACTTATTTCCTTCTAGTTAAAATGTTCCCATCTTTCTACCTACATCTCATCTGCAGATGATTCACCCCGACTTGCAGTGTGCCCCAGTGCACAAACTACATCCGATTTCTCTTGCACTGTCTCCAACACTCAGCGAGAAGTTTGTGCCGTGCTCTGATTTCACAGTTACTTGTAAAGTAAACCAAATGAAAGATCAACACGAACAGTCCTGTTTCCTAATAAGGGTATGATAAATGCAACCAGACGCAACAGAGGCTGGGGTAATAGAATGCTTCTTATGTGCCAAGCTGTGTTCTAAGAGGTTGCTGTGGTTCCAGAGTTCATGAGCATGCCAGGAGAAAGCTGCTGGTCAAGAACCTGAGTACCCAGATGGGAAGTGGCCACATCCAATCTGATAGTGGGGGACAGAAAGGGACCCCAGGCTCCACCAGCATGACTAGCTCCAGAGAGGATGTTCTGTGCTGCTTCTGAGGAATGCAGCTGGATTACCTAGAGCATGGCATGACCAGCCAAGGGTAAGATGGAGTGACCTTAGGAAGTTGTTGCCAGCCCTGGTTTGCAGGGATTGTCCTTGTAAGACTTAAGAGATGAGAGGGGACGGTATTTGCCTGTACTTTGATATTACAGTGTCACCGAGAAGGGCAGCCAAATGTTATGCAAAATGTTCACTGAAGAGCTATGAAACCAGAGGGCTTAGCTCATGGCTGCCCTTCTCCTAGGATGACCAGGTGACGTTAGAGATCACCCTCGCTCCTGTGAAGGCTGGTGGAAGCAAGCCTCTGCCAAATTTGTGCATTGCCCAAGGCTGAGAGCACTCTCCAGGCTCTGTTCCCAGGAAGACTCTCCAGCAAGGTTTGCACTTCCTTCTTTCGTTCTTTCTCCTCAGGAGAGTCGGGTGTAGTGGCTGGTCAGCTGGTTTATTTAGATTGTGTTTAGCAAGAGCTGGCTTCCTAGTCTACTCTGCTTTCCCAGACACACAAATTTAGCATGGTCCTTTCTAACTTAAAACAAAAAAAACCAAAAAAAAAGAAAAAGAAAAAACAAAACCAAAAAACAGCCGGGCAGTGGTGGCACACTCCTTTAATCCCAGCACTCGGGAAGCAGAACTGGGGGGATCACTGTGAGTTCAAGGCCAGCCTGGTCTACAGAGTGAGATTCGGACTGCACCAAAGCTACACAGAGAAACCCTGTCTGAAAAACAAAACAAAACAAAACAAAAAAACCTCAAACAAACAGAAATTGTTTATTTACGTGTGTGTGTGTGTGTGTGTGTGTGTGTGTGTGTGTGTGTGTGAGAGAGAGAGAGAGAGAGAGAGAGAGAGAGAGAGAGAGTACTTGCGGATTTGTTGTGCACGTGGATGTCAGAAGACAGCTTGCAGGAGTCAGTTCTCTCCTACCATGTAGGTCTCAGGGATAGAAGGCAGGTGGCCAGGTTTGCTAACCTACACACTGAGCGCTCTCATCAGCTCTCTTCTTATGGTTGCTCAGTGGTTAGCTCCTCTAAAGGGTACAGGATATAAAAGGGAAATTCAGAAAATAGAAGCTACATGGGAAAGGCGGATTTAAGTGACTGTCTCCATTAGTTCTCTTATCCCCCATACTCTCTATGCCTTGTTCCCTGCCTCACTGTTACCCTAGTGATTGTCTCTATGTTTCTAGTTTTCTGTACAAGGTGGTGAAGCAGTTTGTGGACCACAGGAAGGTCAGCGATCAAAATGCCTGCAGCCAAGAACAGTCATTTCAGACCAATTTGTGTTTGGGGAATAAGCCAACTTATTTCAATTAATTAATCAATTCTTGAGGTAGGGTCTTACTATTTAGCTCAGACTGGACCTGAATTCTGAATCCTCCTGTCTCATCTCCCCACGGCCGAGATTACAAATTGCTTTTGTTTGAAAGTGGAAAACCTGAGTCTTAGATCCTCACACTGGTAGGATAGATATGGGCCTTTAAAAGATAATCTCTTTTCTTCCACTGCCCTAACTAGGCTCCAGTTACCTTTTAAAGGTCTAAGGAAAAAGCCACTAGGCTTGGCCATGCATGCCAGTCGTTAACCAGCCTTAACCTTGGGTAAATTCTTGTCATTGAACACGTGTCCCCACACTGCCCTTTGCACAAACTTCTCAGTCATAAACTAAGAGAGTAGAGGGGAATATCTGCCCACTGCTGTCGCAGCAGCCCTACATTTCTGTCCCCATCTCCAGCTTTCCTTCAAGCCACAAACTCTGTCTGAGTTTTCCTTGTTTGCTCTTGCCCATGCGCCTCGGAGATGCTGTGTGGAACAGAGTCTCTGTCCATTGGGTTGGTGCATGACTGCACCTTTTCCTGGCATGCTCATCTAAGTGTGTACTCAGGAGACATCTAGCCTCAAAACTGTTCGTTAAGTTTTCTGGATAATAGACTATGCTATTACAGGTCTCCAGAAGTAGTAGACAGGTGCTGGGTGTCTTGTGTCGACAGGAAAGGAGAGCCTGTACAGCTGAGAATAAACAACAGTCACTTGGTAATATGAGAGCCATTCATTTAAAGTTGGAGGCCTAGATGTGGGGTTGGAGGTTGGGAGTTGGGACATTCTGGACACCACCTGTCTGTAACAACCCCCCCTCCCCCAACACACACACACAGATGAAGTCAGTTTCCCAGAGAACTGAGATGGTGTTCAGAGCTAATATGAGAGAGAGGAAATGTGGGGAGGAGAGGGTGCAAGTCTGAAAGAGAGTTGTGGGCATTTTTTGGGCCATGACACCCTCCATCAGCTGCTTTGGGAATCTCCCCAGATTTGTGCTTCTTTTTGCCTGCCTGTAAAACACTGTTGGAATTGAACAGCTACAGCCTGGAACTACCAGGGCACTGCTTTCTTGAGTCGATGCCCATCATATGATTTTGCTGACCTCTACATTGGTTTCCGAAGGCCTGATTCTGGCCTTGTTACATTAGTCACTGTCATTCTTGGCAGCCCTTGGATAGGTTTCTATAGCCCGCCCCGCTTTCATTATTGCAAGAAGAGGGTAATAACTTCTGTTACTTTAGTCCTAAGGTCACTAGGAAGATGCATTGCAATGTCTGAGAACCTTTTTACAAAGTCTAAAGGTCACATACAAATAAGAAGCATATCGGAAAGGTTCAAAGGAAAAATATTTGGCTCTTTCTCAGGGAGCTTAGAGGAACAGCTACTGATAGTTGCAGCTATATGTTTTCCAAAGTAAACAGAGACAGTTGTAGTGGCTGGGAGTGTGGGGTCTGAGTTTCTTCTTGTTAGTTAGTTTGTTTTGTTTTGTGATAAGTTCCTTCCAGCTGAGGCTGGCATCAAACTCACTTGGTACATGAAGATGAACTTGAACTCCTAATTTTGATTAGGGATTTGACGGGTGAAAAGGATAAAGCTTTAAGAAAAGAAGAGGCTGCAGATGGAAGTGGGTGGAGGACAAGGTCAGGGACAAGGGATGCTTTGGATATCTGCTTCTTTGCAAGTGAGAAATTTTAGATTTAGTCTGGCAAAGGTTTTCTCTCGGGCCGAGTGAAACATAAGCAGTCATTCTCAACCACTGCTGTGCCCAAAGCCTAAATGAAATCTCAGAGTATTTGGGGTACAGACTCTCTTGTGGGACACCTGGTTGAAGTACATGAGAGGAAGAAGTTGGTGACTTTTCTTCATTTTGAGAGCTATGCATTCGAATTCAGAAGGCCTGTGACTCTGTGTGTGTGTGTGTGTGTGTGTGTGTGTGTGTGTGTGTGTGTGTGTGTGTGGTGTACCCTTTCTTTCTTCAAATTATCTGTTGAATGTTTTGGCCTCCAAACGAATGGTAGTGCCCTGCTTCCCCTTAAGCACAGAGACTCAGCTCTTGCTTATCAGCTCAAACAGGCAGGTTCTTTGAGTTGGGAAGCTGTCGGATCATCTACAAAGTGTTTCTCCATGGAGGAGATCCAAGACAGCCAATAAACTATGTAGTTCCTTGGTTGATTTCAAAGGGTCACAGTCCAGGCTCCTGCTCTGAGCCGGAAGAGCTTGCCTGCTCTCTGCCAGGTCTGACACCTGATGGAAAGGGCTTTCTCCTTTTTCTGTCCTGAGCAGGAGTTAAAATAGAGTGATACCAAATGATGCCTGTGCAAGCCAGCAGCCGGATGTGAAGGGTCAGAAAAGGGACTGATACTCTGGAATCACTTACGGGTGGACCTGGCCTCGGCTATTCATCCAGATGCACTTCCTATTTTTCATAGCCTCAAGGAGATTATGTAATGTCAGGATGTCTCAAGCTCCCCCCATATGTCATTCCAGGACATGATGATCTGACACGTGGCCAGCTGTTGCCTCAGAGGTCTCACTGACCTGTAGGGATATATTCTATTTTGCAGTGAATTCTATGATCTTTAGGGATGTGACTTTTATTCTCCCAAAGGGAAACTGGACTAACAAATGGCAGCTAAGAGAACGGGGCAAATTGGAGACCTTGTAGTGGGGGTCTTTGTTGTTTCTTATGGTCTGCCAATGAAGAAGCAAACTCCTTGCTTGGGGGTGGGGTCATTAAGTATTAAGCCTGTACCCCCCAGGTTGGGTCAGTCCAACAAAGAAGGTCTTCCCAGAGCAACTCACTTCTACCTCTACTTCCCACGTCTTAGGGTACACTTGCCTCTGGGTGTAGCACACTGATATACTAGAGGTATTATTTCTCAGTCCAGAGGCCTAGGGCCACAGTAGATTTTGTGACAGAGCCCATGCTCCCATCAGACCGAAGGAGCACCAGAAAGTCTCAGAATGTCCAGGGATGCGCTTGACTCGGGTTTCAGAGTGCCCTCACTTCCTTCACTCACTCTCCATTCTGTTCACTCTTTGCTTAGAATGGGGCTATGGTTTTGGCAGGGTCACACACCATGTACAGGGGCAGACTCTTTTCCTCAGTGGTCCTGTGTGTCCTGTGTCTTTCCATCCAACCGTCTGTCTCTCCTTTGTGTCATGTCTAGTGTGTTCAGCTCATGCTACAGAACTGTCTTTTCCTCCCAGCTTGCCATTTTGGAAGCAGCTTCCAGGAACTGTCTTTTCTCCTTCTGACTATGCCCAGTCTTCCCGGTCAGCACTCTAAGCAAATCAAAGAATACACGTTTCTTAGGAGAAGAGAGAGAGATTTGGCTGAAAAGTCTCCTAGCTTTCTCTCAATCTGTATCTTGGGTGGTCTGAGAGTGTGGGCTGAATCCATTGATTCCCCTCCTCCCCGGGAAAAAGCAGGGAGTTCGCTAACCAGAACTGCTTGGCCAATCGTTGCCCTGAGAAAGTTTGGATTGTGCTCCTATTTCATTAGGCTGATTGGAGCAGCCTTGACTCGGAGGTAGAGTCCCTCCCCAAGGGATTCCGTGTACAGTTACACGGCTGTCGCTGCCTGTGCGTGTCCTTTCAGGAGAGCAACCCACTCCCTCCTCAACCCCCAGCTCCACCTCCTCCACCTTTTTTGCTTTTATCTAGTGTCTCCCTTGCTCTCTCTCTCTCTCTTTCTCCTCTCGCTCCTACCACTGCCTCTTCTTCCAGCCCACCACGCTTCTGCAGCGCCAAGCCGGCTCTCCAACGCAGCCTGCTGAACGCAAACCACTGAGAGTTTGCCGTGCAGCCCCTGGGGGCCCGGGGCCGCCGAGTCCCGCTAAAGCAGAGACGCCGGCAGAGCCAGCCAGCGCAGCGGAAGACAAACACTCCGGCGCGCGAGCGAGGGGAGCCCCAGGAGGGCAACCGGGTGGCGAGGCTTGGCAGGCGACTGTCCCTACGTCCGGGGTCGCCTCTCCTGCGGCGGACTGTGTGAGGAAGCGCGCTCCGAAAAGTTCTAGACCGCAGGAGGCGGCGTCCGCACCAGTCCCCTCCTCGCGGCGCTCCAGGAAAAGGAACTTGATCTACTGGCAGGCTCGAGCTGCTCGCTGAACGTGAGAGCAGATAGTGCCACTGGCCCCGGGGTGGGGAGCCGCGAGGGGGAGCCGCGAGCCAGGCTGCAGGTGGAGGGCACCGGGCAGCGGCCAGGGACCCCGATGCCGGCGGCCAACATGATGGAGAACCTGCAGCTGCCCGCCCTGCAGGTGCCGGAGTCGCAGGGCGCGCCCGAGGGCAGCGCGGTGTGGTCCAGCTCGTCCACCCCTACGCTCCGCCGCCGGCGCTTTAAGATGCGCCGGATGAAGAATGTGCAAGAGCAGAGCCTGGAGGCCGGACTGGTAGCCCCAGACCTACCCGGCGTCCTGGCCCCGGGCAAGGAGTTCCTGCAGCTGCCGTCCATTGAGATTACGCCCTCCAGCGACGAGGACACCCCGTGGTCCAACTGCTCTACACCCAGCGCGTCCCCGCGCCGAAAGCGCTTCCTGCTCCGCAAGTGGCTGAGGGTGAGGGAGCGGAAGGAGTGCAGTGAGAGCAGGTAGGTCCCCGTTTTTTCTCCAGCGGTCTTCCCCTGCACCTCCCGCCCCTCCCCAGAGCCGTCCAGGGCCCCAGGGCATTCTGGTGGAAACTTCCGGGACCGAAGCTGGAGCTTCTCGCGTCACCAAGGCGTCTTCGGGAGCTGCCAGGGCACCAGGGCTAGGGAGGATTTGTCTCCACAGCTTAGGACTAGGGACTTTATATCACTTGATAGGTTGACATAGGTTCAGGCTGCGTTTCATCTCTTGATCCTCACAGCGAAAAAACGGACAATAAAATGGTGACAGTTAATAATTGTTGAGCCCTTACTGTGTGCAGACTACTGTAGTGAGTGCTTCTCCCTGTCTCCAAATTCCATCCTCAGGGAAACTCTAAGATAGAGAGTGCTGTGATTCCACTGTACAGGTGGAGATGGCAGAAGGCCAGTGAGAGAAGTTTAAGTGGCGCCTCCACGTGGATTTACGAATTTCGTTTCTTTTCTTTTCTTTTCTTTTTTTGTCATTTTCCCTACACTAAGATGCCTAGGTAGATGCCATACAGGGGTCTACATGCCTAGGTAGAGGTGAAGTATTAACCACGTATTCTATCACGTCAGAGGTGCATCTCTCAATCATCACGCTAGCTCCAGTTTTGCTAAGTAGGTGTTCGCTGTCCACATCCAAGAACCGGTGTGATGCTCGCAGGGTAATTACACAAACCTTGGTGGGGTACTCCTTTAGGAAGTTGTCCATGGCGGCATGGAGTTCCCACTACTCATGGATACCATGCTCCACTCCCCACTTGCTTTTGGGTTTAGGGGCAATGACTGTTAGCAGGTGTTTGTGCTGTTAGCAGGTGTTTGGGGGGGGGGCATTGTTGTTGCCGTGGGTGGTGGTGGTAACTAAGTTATCGATCACTTTAATGGGGACCATTTACCCTATTTGTTCACTTTCGTTCATTTTCACTTAGGAAGCATTTATGGAGTGGGTCTCAAGGGCTCAAGTGTGGCACCAGTTAGTAGATGTTGAGCAGGGTTTCCAGGATGTGAAGGGATGTGGAAGCTAAGCACGATAGGACACTAATACAAAAAAAATGTGCCTAACACACAGGCGCCTCCAGCACCTCCAAAACAAATAGACAGACAAATAATAAAGCTGTGTGGCACCTGCTTGTAGTTTTAGAATTCGAGAAGTAGAAGCAGGAGGATCCTTGAAGTTTGAGCTATGCACAGGTTACATGGAAAGGATGGCGTCTCAAAAAAGCCCAAACCTAAATGAAACAAAACAAAAATAAACCAACGCACCACATAACAAAAAGAAGTTGGGACATGCAAGTTTCATTCACATTAGAGAGATGGAGCCACCAGAAGATTTATACTATATCACCTGTAGTGGTTGTACAAGAAAAGAGAAGCTTGGAGATGGAGGAGAAGGCCTGGGAGGGAGGGAGAGGCTCAAACCGTGACAAGTGCAGGTAGGAAAGAGAAACCATGAGGGTCAGGTGCTTAAGATGGACCCCGGGAATAACATGGTAAAAATCGGAAGAAACGAGGGTGTGTGATGTGCCTTCTTGGTGCGGAAGGCTAGGGTTGGATAGTGCAGAAGACCCTTTTGAATCTTTGTGGCTTCTCCCATCCACTCACCATGAAATGTCTCTCCCGTTTGCAATGACTGTACAGGGACTCCCAGTTATGGGCCTTGGGGGCAACAGGTCTTTCTTTTCCCGTATTCTACCCTGTTGCCTTTTCCACAGAGTAGAGGGAAGTGAGGATTGATGGGGGCTAATCTCAACCAGACCATCTTGTCGTGACTCAGGTACTTTTTCCCTCAAATGTGAGAGACCCTAAAAGAGCCATTGACATTTTACCACATCTACTGAAGACAAAACACAGAGGAGAGAGACATTCATTGCTGGCTCACATAGGCAGGTGGAGCTGAGTAATGTAAGGGAAATGGTTCTGGTTTTGAGTTATTTAAGGGTATGGTAGAATATTTTTTTTTTTATTAAAGTAGGGAGGATAGCCTTAAAAATAGGAAGGTTGTTTTACCTGCTGGGTATAACATAAGACAGTTTTCTTTTATGTTCTGGCTTATGGAGTTGGAAGAAAATGTCTATCTCCTCATCCTTTGGTATCCATGGAGGTTGGTTCCACATCTTTTTGTAGTCACCAAGTTCCTTATATAAAGTGGCATAGTAGTTGCATATAACTCATACATATTTTCCCATAGATGTAGCTCTTCACTCTCTCTCTCTCTCTCTGTGTGTGTGTGTGTGTGTGTGTGTGTGTGTGTGTGTGTGTGTGTTTTATATGTATTCACGTACATGCGGGGGTCATAGGATAACCTTTAGAAATTGGTTCTCTCCTCATGCCAGGAGGATTCCAGGAACTGAACTCAGGTCTCCAGACTTAGTGGCAACTGTCTTTTCCCACCGACACTTTAAATCGTGTCTAGGTACCTTCTAATACCTAACACAATGTGAATGCTGCCTAAAGAATGCCTGTACTGTATTATTTAGAGAACAAGGATAGGAAACGAAGTCTGTTTTCTAGGTACATGGAGGTGCTTGTCAGTAATCCAAGCATTAGGGAGGCTAGAGCAGGATGATTGGCAATTCAAGGCCAGCCTCGACTTTGCAGTGAGATCTAGTCTAAAACAAAATCTACACATGTTCAGTATAGACACATTTTTTTTTTTTTCTGAATTCTTTCTATCTCTAATTGGATAGGTACGGCCAACTGCCTAAGTAGAAAAAGGCAGGCTGAGCTGCGGATGTAGGTCATCCTTGGCTACATAGCGGATCTGTCACCAGCCCTGAGATAAATGAGGCAAATTCAAAATCAGAGCTAAACTCAAACAATGCAACACAGCAATGAATACTCGTCCATACTAGTCCATACTCGTCCATTCTGTTTTCACCGCCTAGTACCTGCCCCCTGGTGGTGACCCAAAGATGTTCACTGATGAGCCCTCCATAACAAGTCTCTTTCCTCTTTCTGAAGTGAAAGTCTTCTTATTCACAAGTCTGAGAAGTTTTCAGAGGCGGGGGAGATGAGTCTAGAGCTGAGGTTTTTTAAGAACAGAATTACTGAAATATGAGTTAGAACAGCTGGGTGTGGTGACACACACCTTTAATCCAAGCACTACTCAGGAGGCAGAGGCGTTGGGTCTCTATGAGTTTGAAGAAGCCTGGTTTACAGAGTGAGTTCCAGGACGGCCAGAGCTGTTCCACAGAGAAAGTCTGTCTTGAAAAATAATAAACAAATAGTATTTAGATACCACACAATTAATCTTCAAATCTTGCTGGATATGGAGCTGAGAGTCTAGCTCAGTAGTAGAGTACTTCAGAACATGCACAGGACCCTGTGGGAAGAAGTATTAATGCCAGGCTGGAAAAGTATTTAATCCAATTTCTATATTGATAGATGTGTATACACATGCCCACAGTTAATTTTAAAACATGTTTTGTCAACATACACACATATACACAGAGCCATAAACCCTCAAGTCCCCAACGTCCCATGTGGATCACCAGCTTCAGATACCCACTAATCTGCTTTTTATAGAGAGCTGAATTTTAAAAGAACGAAATGTCTGTTGAAGATCGAAGGGGATGATTATCATACTGTTTTCTGTTGCTATAACAAAATTCTTGAGACTAGATAATTTTATTTATTTATTTATTCATTCACTTATTTATTTATTGAGACAGGGTCTCAAGTATCCAAGCTTGGTCTTGAACTAGTGATCCTCTTGCCTCTACTTCCAAATGTTGAGATTACAAGTGTGTATCATGCCTGGCTTTAGTGTCTTCATACAAAGTGGAATCATCTCAGTGAGAGCCAGTGCAGGTTCTGAACAATGACTGACTCAGTGGGACAAGCACTTAGAATAAGTACTGTCCCCAAACAACAACAATAAAATACCAAGAAAATAATTAATGCCTGCATATGTTCCCATATCTCTTGGTCAACAATGACTGTGGTGATTGTTTAAAACACAAATCGAGCATCAGTGTCCCCTTTGTCCTCCTGAATTCTGGGAGAAAATCAGAAATCGGGCAAAGCCGTGACTCCCAGGATGCATCTGATGAGAGAAGGCATTGGTGAAGGGACAGGTGAATTGGGCAGTGGCAACTGTAAGCTGTCTTTCTGGAGGACACAAAAGAATTTCTTTTCTTCTCCCTTGGGAACCTCCTAGCCATCACCTTTTACACCAGCTCCCACTCAGCCATCTTCATCCCTTTCTGTAGGACATCTGTACCCTCTAACAGCTGCTCACAGTCTAGCAGTCTAGCGGCTAGAGAGACATCTGTTTGTTCAGCTCCATCTGACCTTTGGTAATGGTACCTGCCAATTCTGCCCAATCTGGTATGTTAGGCTGTCTTCGGTGCTAGGAGAGCTGCTTGGTTGTTTGCAGGTAGATATCGTTGATAGGTTTGTCTTGATTCTCCACCGCTTTCTCTGATAGTTGGAGGAAGATTTGCTCCCAACCTCAGGCACCTTGCAGGGAGCAGGGTGAATTTGTGCATCCAGACCCTCTACTCTGTCAGACTCTGCTTGGTTATTGTTTACACAGCCAGCTGTTCAATGTGTGCCCTGCTCTGTGCGGTAGAGAAAAAGAAACTCACATCTCTCTCAACACAAAGCAACAAATCCACGTAAAGGTGATTGTGAACGGTTGGCATACAGAGGAAGCAGCCAACACCAGGAGAGGGTTAAGGAGCAAAGACTTCTACCAGTCCCATAATTCCTTGAGGCGGGGAGTAAGTCTTATTTCGTGCCAAGTTTCCTATTAAGTGTCTTAACTTCATGATCACTGTTAATCCTCACGACAGCCCCCTGAGGTAGGTTTCATGGGGGAAGAACCTGCAGTAGAAGAGATGAACTTGTTCCTCATCTACAGGAGCAAGGCTGGGATGTGAATTGTGTACTCATTCCAATGCTGGTTCTGTACAGTTCTGTACAGCTGCTGACCTCGCGTGCTTGAGAAGGTGTAGGTGTGGAGTTGCTGCTTATGAGGCAAGATGGGAATTCTCCAGGCAGGGGAAGCTGCTGAGCAAGTTTGGGGTAGAGGGAGGGGTGTGTGGGAAGCACAGCTGTGTGTGGGTGAGGATGATGGTTTAGGTGGACTACCCCAGGAGAGGCAGCCTGCCTTTGCCTGTAGATGTGGTTTCTAGATTAAAATAGTTTGTGGAAACTGAGACATGGAGATGGAGTCCTGTGGGCTGATTCACGCTGGCCAAGTTCCTCTGTGGGAGCTGGTATTTTGAGAGTTTCCATGTGGTTATGTGCTCAGCCAATTACAGGAGACCAGGGTGAGCGTGGGGCAGATCAACAGGGGATGATCCCACCTCTCTTGGTTAGCTCCTCCCAGACAATGTGTAACTACCTCCCCCCCCCCCCCCCCAGTTGCCAGGCTAGTCGCTGATGATTGCTTCTGGCGTACTCAGTTTTCATTAAGGCGCCTGAATGGCTAAGCTGCCAGTGGGGAATTTTCTTCCTGACCCTAGTGAGTAAGCTGCCAACTCTGGAGCAGGTGTTTAGATGCTGGACATGGTTGCTGGGCTGCTATGTGTACATGAGCTTCAGGGAGACCGAGGGTTTTCCTGGCTTCCTGGCACCTTCACCTTCTTGGGATCTCCCCCACCCACCCCTGCATAGCCCAGAGCCGTGTGTGACTTACCAAGGAGTTATTAACCTAGTGTGAAGGAGAATATGTTTAATTATGTTGGGACCCAACAACATTAGAGATGGAGTAGGTTTCCTTCTCTCAGGGTTGAGGATTAGAATCTCTCTCAGGCAGGTCACCCACACGTTTGATCCAGCACTCAGGAGGAGTTGGAGGCCAGCCTGCTCTACAGAGTGAGTTCCCGGACAGCCAAGGGTATACAGAAAAACTCTGTCCTTGAAACAAACAAAAAAAGAAAAACAAAACAACCCCTCCCCCAAACCAAACCAAAACAACACCAACACCAACAAAAAGAAACCCTCTCTCAGGAATGCAGAGTGAAAATGAAACCTGGACTTTGGAGTGGGAGAAATGAGACAGCATGGGGATGCTTTGACCTGATGAAAAGAGATATCAGACACACGTCGGCCACCCTCATGTTCACAAGGGCGGCCACACGTCCTCTAGAGGCAGTATTGAGCTGGTGGTGTAGCCCAGTGATAGAGGGCCTGCCTAGTAGGCACCAGGCCCTGGGATCAATCCCTTATACCTCAAAATATAAAAAAATAAACAACAACAATAATAAATAGCGAGGTAGTATTGATTTGAGATATTCCTGTTTTCTATTGTGTTTCTGGATTTTTGAGTTAAGTTACATAGTTTAAAATGCTAATATATATATATATATATCTCCATGAAGAGCTAAGGCTGTTGGTAGAAGACAGCAGTGATTAAAAAAAAAAGACCTTGGGGTATTTCCCTGGGGACTGCAAAAGAGTTTTTGTTTTTCGTTAGATAGTGTGAGGTTTTCTCTGCTTCCTGTGCATTCTCGGACTGGTCCAAGACTCAGATGGTTCTGACCTGATCTGCAGGTGAGATAAAGAAATGAGGTGACCAGGCAAGGCATGATGGCTTGCTAGCTGAGACTCAGACCTGTGACCTGAAATCTTGGTCAGTCCCTAACTGGCTCTGGCGTCTCTCGAGCACCAGGCTCTTTTTCAGGCCTCTCTCTGATGATCCACATCACTGAAGCCAAGCCTGTCTCTTGAGGTCTGACCATAGCTGTTTGCTGTCTTCCTGTTCTGGTTGGGAGTTTGGCCATGAAATGATGGGGCTGAGGGAAGGAATGAGAAAAATAACCTCTTTCTTCACCTCTCTCTTTCACCTATGGTAAAAGAATTTGTCAGATGGCTTAGTTTGGGTATGGTCCATTGAGCTACACAGGACTGAGTAAGGTCACTACCACAGAGCCCCCATGACTGAATCTTGGTGGCTTTATCAGGAGAGGCACAAAATGGACATAATCTTGGTCTTTGCTATCTTTGGATTCTGCTGCATGTGAACCCTTGAACCTTAAAAAATGTGAACTAAATAGACTTCAAAAAAATGTTAGCCTGCCTCGAGTAGTTTGTGATAGCAATGAAAAAGTGAGTAAAATAGTACCATAATATTATTTGTCCCAATAATGAGGAAAATGCAGAAAGACAATGGATGGTTAGTCTAATGACACTTTTCTGAAACAAACCTGTAGCCTAGGCTAGCCTTGAAGATGATATGGAGCTGAGGATGACTGTGGACTTCTGCTATATCTGCATCCACCTCCCAAGTTCTGGGATTACAGGATGTAGCATCATGCCAAGCTATCTATCTATCTGTCTGTCTGTCTGTCTGTCTGTCTATCTATCCAGTCTTGTTATGTAACCCATGATGACTTAGACTATGCAATTCACATTCTTCTCGCATTCACAGCCCTCCTGCCTCAGCCTAGAAAATGCTCTACTACAGATGTTTATCGCTATACCCAGCTTAGTGGCATCTTTTTTCAAAGTTCTCCAAGGGTCTTCCAGCCTGTTGTTTTAAAAGAAGTCACTTTTAATACTATTTGAAGTCAACAAATATAACTAGTCTAATAGAAAAACTGCCTAATTGTAAAACTTAGGGTAACAGGAAAGAGAAAAACAGCTTATAATCTTGACCCTGAGTGTTGTATTTGCCTTAGTATTTTCTCATATTCTTCTCTTGTTCAGTCTTTCCTTCTAACTGAGGGACTTTGGAATTCTAAATGACCCACTATAATAAACTCTGGTGTATCAAAGGGGCACATGATCTATAAAAGACACTGTTTCTACTGCCAATTCTGTGGGTTTTAGGAACTCTTTGACTGGAACCTGGAACAAAAGTCATACATACTGTGTATTATACCACAGGCCATTCCTTGAGTTTGCATCATGGGTTCCTTGTAATAGTATTATAGCAGTTCAGAGTCAATAGCACATTTCTAGAACCCCATTCAGTTATGAGTAACTAGTCACTAGTTAGTTCATCATTGTGTCATGTGGAGACATCTCCCAGTGAAGGCCACTCAAGTTTGCAGTTTTCCATTTGAACTTGACAGGCTCCAAGGGCAGGAGTGGCCTGCCTTCTTAGTGTCTGACCTGAGTGAACTGAGCACAGATGTTGCATCTTCTCTTGAGCCTCTGTTAGGTGGCTGGTGCAGAATTTAATCTAACACCATCATATAGCTTCATCATCCATTTTCACTCTCTGGCTATGTCCCGTCTTCTCAATATGTGTCCAAATACTCACCTTTAGAAGGAGCATTGGGCTCAGTCACCATCTTGGCTTCTGGCTGCAGTGCCAATTAAGAGGTTCTTCTCCCAGTGTCCCCCATTTGTAGGAAGTAGGGTGACTAGGGGCCATTTTGCACAACGGGCAATGCAGCTGCATTTGCTGTTATGTGAGCCAGTGTATCCCGGGCCAGTTTTGAACTCACTAGGTCACTGAGAATAATCCTGAACTTCTGATCCTCTTGTCCTCATCTCCCCACTAGGTCCTATTTTTCATGGTACTTAGATAGAACCCAGGACTGCCTGAAACTGGAGACCCACTGGCCTACATCCTCAGCCCTGGATGAATTAACATCGCCCTCCTCCCTTAGAGAGTGTTTATGCACAAGTATGTATGGACACCTATAAGCAGATGCCTGCAGAACCCAGAAGAAGGCATTGTATATCCTGGAACTGGAGTTACAGTTGGTTGTGGGCTATATGATGCAGGTGCTGGGAACCAGATTCTGGTCTCAGCAAGAGCAGCAAGCTGTCTTAACCACTGAGCCATCTGCCTAGCCCCGGCTGCTTGAATCTTAACCTCAGTTGTCCTGATAAGGAAGCACACGTGCCTCATGAGGTCTGTAGGGATTCTGACAATGGTTCTAGAATATAGTTATGGTTTCTTTGGAATTAGCCATGCTTCCAGCACTTGTAGCCCCAGTCCTGATCATGTGACTCCTCCTCCTCTTCTTCCCCTTCCTCCTCCTTTGAGACAGCTCTAAGCTGTCCGGGAACTCACTATGCAGATCAGGTTGGCCTTGAACTCACAGAGTTCCACCTGCCTCTCTGCCTTCCAAGTGTGGGAATAAAGGTGTGCCCCAGCACACCCTGCTCCGTGTGACTTCTATATCAGGTAGGGAAGAGAAAGTTGAGACAGTATAAGGGGAAAAAGAATGATAAAATGAGAACAAAGCAGTGGATAGATCATGAGCAAGTTGCTCAGGGTTTGGTGTGATTATCGGGCCTGGGTTTAGCTCCTAGCTCCAAACATATCTGCTATGATTTGACTGTGAACACCAAGAATGCGCTTATTGAACGCGATCCCCAAATTCATGTGTGCATTGATTGGGGTTTCCAACTGACAGAAGGCAATTATGAAGCAAAGATGTCACAAGGGTGGAGCCTCCATCATGCCATTAACAGCTTTGTAAGAAGAGGAGGAGACACCAGAGCTGGGTTGCTCACTGTCTCACTATGTGGCGCCCCTCCCACCTGAGAGGAAACACAAAGAATGTACCCATGGCTTGTGCTGCTGTGATGCCCCAGAGCCAGGGCCCAAATCATCCTCTGTTCTTTAAATTACCCACGCGTGTGTATCTGTTCTGGCACTAAAAAGCAAATTATCAAACGGTCACATCCCCCCTGCTTTTCTTTTCGATGTCTGCCACAAAAGAGCATAATCTTCCTTGCGGGAACTCTCCCTTCGTTCCTGTTCTGTTGATTGCAAGCACAGCTTCGCGATCCACTCTCTATCAGCCTACTGCTCTGAAGAGACTCTCCCCTTCTAACTGCTGGGCACTATGGGCTGGTAGGTTGTGTTCCCTGTTTTGAAGAAATGGTGGTTGGACTTCCAAATTGGTACAGGGCGTTCTGTTTCAGTTGGTTTGTGGCGCCCTGGGTGTTTGCATCTTCCAGCAGTTATGTGCTCCAGAGTCAAAGGTGGTGCCTATTCCTGATGAGACCCATTAGTAGCCCCCTACAGCTGTCAGCATCAACCAGCCTTGCCAACGACGTGCAACATCTTTCTCCAGAGGAGCCTGCTCCATAACCATCTCCTGTCTCTGTCTCTGTTGCTCGCATTATGGGCCTCACAATACGTCTAGGCTCAGCCCATCTCTCTACTGTTGCAATATCACCATGTCTACTTTCTTCATGGATCCAGGTGGCTGCCATAGGTGAGCACACGTATTACTCGTTGGTTCTAGGTGCCATCTGAACCTGGATGGGGGTTCTTCTGGTGGCATCCAAGTTTCCTGCTTTAATAAACCTTGCAAATTCCCATAGTGGTTGCCATAGTTTTGTGACCTGTGTGATCATCCTTCTCTTTATCAGGTCAGGTTCCACTGCCTTGATGCTTGTCCAGGGCCAGGCCATTGGCCACTACCCTGGAGAGAGTAAAAAACCCAAGCCCAGGAGATATACCACTGTTAAAGTCTTTGGCTATTGCTAAAACCAGCGTGTAGTTCAGCCCATGCAGCTGATCTTTTTCTTTTTCCATCAAGAGTGGCATCCTTCCAAACAGGATGTTTTCTGTTCTTCTTGGAACTGCCATGCCCAGCGGCTGGCAGCAGGTCTTTGTTGATAGGGTGAGAGCCATTTATAGGGCACTGTCTGAGTACTTCATGCCGCTCTAGAGTCTGTCTGGGGGGAAAAGAGGCTCCCTGCTCACAGCTCCTCCTGGAGTGCCCGGGCAGCCTCATCTCAAATAAGCCATTTGGGTTCTGTAACCTCATGTCCCAGGAGTTGTTGCTTCCTTTGCTCAGGCCTTTGCAGAAGTCCAGCGTAGGGTCAGCACAGAGCTACCCTGAAGAGAATGTGTCCATACTGACACTCCCGTGTTGTGTGAGCTTGGACAGTCTGGATCCAGTTCATATTGCTCAAAGGACAGAGTCCCCAGCCTTATGCTCTATAGCATGAGGGGGGAAAAGCATTACCCAGTCAGTCTTCATGAGGTCCATGCCTATAATAAAATCAGGTAAAACAGGTTGACTACTTACTTCACTTAAAACCTGTATGGAGCATAGCAATTCCCCTACAGGTTTTCAGCCTACTACCCTCAATCCTTACATACCAACTGTAGCTGCCGTTGGAATTTTAACAACTGGTTTAGTTTTTGAACAGTGTTCAGCAGGGCAAGTGTTTCCCAACCAGACAATTTCTGTCTGCTTAAAACAGGTAAAAGAGCCTCACCATTTCTTTTTGTCTCTTCTCACGAAACCTCTTTATACATTCCAGCCTTAAAAAAAAAAAAAGATTAACCCTTCTAAGCTGAGGTCCTCTCATTCTAATAATTCCCATCAGAGTTTCACCAGTGGGTTTGATGCTCAGTGCATGGTGCTCCTGCATCAGAGCCACAAGAACCTCGCATCTCCAATTCCTGGATATTTAATCCTTTATTGAACAAAAACCTTGAGGCTTCCAGGAGGGTTGGCTAAGGGACCCTGCTCATCTTTGCCTTCACTAACATGGCTGCCTGTCCTCCTGGGCCTCTCTTGAGATATCCGTGTGATATCAGACCGACTTTATCACGTAGCATTTGCTATTTTCCTTTCAGTGACTATCTGTCCTTCTCCATTTCTGTCCAGACTATGCTGTCATTGGAAGGACTTTTAGCTCAATCCTATCCTGGTCTAGACTGCTCTCATGCTGATCTTATACCTGACTATGGCCCAAGGCAGTCTCAGATCAGAGTTCTAAATTTTCTCCGAAGTTTAAAAAAGGTTCACCTGTCACAGAAGACCAGCATAGAAGAGCTTTCTTTTACTGACTCAACCTTTGATAGTTCTATAGTCTCATCTTTGTTGCTTCAGCCCCATTCATGCCTCGTTGATTGTTTCTTTGCTTGGCATCCCTCTAAGCATTTACAGGCCACCGAAACAACCACTGTGGTTCTTCCCTTGCGTTCTCTTCCTTGTTTTTGCTCTTACTTCTGCTTCTAATGCTAATTCCAAATCAGGCTCCCATTGGGACCCAACAGCTGGAAGCTGGGCTCCCATCCCCCACCGTGGCTTCACAGGACTCAGAGAAGTACCTCACTTACGATTGTAAATGAAGTAGATACAGAGGTATACAGAGGAAGGCGTGGGGTGGAAACACACGAGGTGAGGCTTGGATGGAGGGTTTCCCATATTCTTTTTGGGTGCTACACCCTTCCAGAACCTCCATAAGTTCAGTGACCTGCCAGGAAGTTCAGTGAGCTGTGTTGTGTAAGCGGTGTTACAGACTTTGGTCTTCAGCCTCATCTCACCCTCCACTTTTTTTTTCTGAAAGTAAGTGGGTTGAAGTAAGATTCTACTTCTTGGGTTGGGGATTCAGCTCAGTGGTAGAGCACTCGCCTAGCAAGAGCAAGGCCCTGGGTTCGATTCTCAGCTAAAAAAGATTTTACTTCTCCAGCTGGGTGGTGTTGGTAGCAGCAGTACATGCCTTTAATCTCAGCTCTTGGAAGGCAGAGGCAGGTGGATCTCTGAGTTCGAGGCTAGCCTGGTCTACAGAGCTAGTTCCAGGACAGCCAGGGTTACACCAAGGACCCCGTCTCAAAACAAAGCAAAACAAAATTCTACCTCTCCAATATTTTTTCCTTTGCAGTCTCTTCCCAACCATTTTTTTTAAACTGAGACAGGTTCTCATGTAGCCCAGCCTGGCCTCAAACTCGTGGTTGAGGATGAGACCGAAGTTCTGTTCTTTTGCCTCCAACTCCAGAGCGCTAAGATTATGGAAACTGGGTCCAGTTTATGTGGTACTGGAGCTCAAATCCAGGGCTTCTTTATGCTAAACAAGTGCTCTACCAGTCTGCATCTCTGTGACTTTTAATCGCTCAGGTTCAGGAAAGACTGGCCCCATGCTGAGGCTATGTTGGTTACCATCACCTCTGGAGTCATCTGGGGGAATCGTTATCAATAGCAAATGACCCATCTCTCTAGAGAGTCCAGGAGTTTTAAAGGGTTTTAAGGAGGGAACACAGATGAAAACTGAATTCTTTAAAGATTATCATCTAGGCAGCCTGTGAATAAAGGATGAAAATCCTGTGCAGCATAGTGTCTTGAGATGCTGGGGAGGATGAAGAGCTTTACCAAAGCAGTCAGAAGAGCCCTGCCAAGTGTTTACAACATTTAGCCTCTGTTGTGGTTTCTGGCCCGAGCATGTCAGCTAGCGCCAGGCTGAACCCCCAGCAACCTCCTTGGTCTAGCCAACATTGTTCCAGGCTGGGTCATTGCAGTCTGAGGTTCTTTTTGACCTTGGTGTTGAGTCTCAGGCTTGGATAGAATGGCAGCAATAAAGGTTATTCTGAGCAGGTGGAACTTCTCCACAAAGCAGCCCTTAGCTCAAGTGTTGACATGCTCTCGGCACCTGGGTCCATGGTGACCCATGTCTCCCTGACATGGGAAAATCGCACCCCCCGCCCCAAGAGAAAGGAAAAAAGACTGTACTATCTCTCTTGGTTATTTCTATGTTTTCACCTATACTTTTGAGAAAGTCTGACCTAAGATCTAGACGAAACCTGACATGGGAAAATCGCACTCCCCGCCCCAAGAAAAAGGAAAAAAGACTGTACTACCTCTCTTGGTTATTTCTATGTTTTCACCTATACTTTTGAGAAAGTCTGACCTAAGATCTAGACGAAACCTCCCAAGGTACATTTTTCTACTTGTCTAGGGTGCTCCCTCAGTGGGATGGAGTCTCCTTTGGAGACTTATTCTTAGTAACTAGGACCATTTCTTCTAGATTATTAGGAAAGTCTTGGCTTTGTACTACCAGGTGATGAATTTGTTTTTCTAGGGAGGTCTTGGGACCCTGGCAGACCTCTTGGAAGAATTTTCAGCTATCCATGCGGAAGTGACTTGTGCATTCACAAAGTTCCTAAGAATACCGGTCTTTTCTCCATCCTCGTCACTTCCTCAGTGCCTCAGCTGATGGTCAGATCTTTTGTTTCACTGTCAGAGAGGTTGGTTTTAAAGTGTAGATTAGATAACTCAAGAGAGGTGACTCTTCCAGTTCAACAAGCACCTATTGGACTTTGCAGGCATTGGCCTTGGGCTATGTGTGTGGGACTGAGGTAGATACCAGCGGTCCTTCCGTGGAGGAGTTCACAGTCTGTGAGAGACAATCCCTCCCAGCAGACTACAGTATTCAGGACCAAAGGAAGAAAACAAAGTAGTTCTAAGGAAGGGGAGTGCTGGGCGGGAGAGCAGAAGAGGCTTATAGTGCCGATTTTCCCCAGTTTGCCTCACTTCACTCACATCACTGCTCCCTGTTAGTGCTTGCCTCTTCCTCTCCAGGTTTCGGGCTGGAGATGTAGCTCAGTTAACAGAGTGCTTGCCTAACCCCATGAAGGCTGGGGTTGAAATACGAATACCATATAAAATCAGGTATTGTGACACACCCCTGTTACCCCAGTGCTCAGGAGGTGGAGGCAGGGGGCCCTTCATCCTTGGCTACCTAGGGAGTTGGAGGCCAGCCTGGGATACATGAGACTCTGTCTCAAAGAAGAGAGAGAGAGAGAGAGAGAGAGAGAGAGAGACAGAGAGAGAGACAGAGACAGAGACAGAGACAGACAGAGAGAGACAGAGAGAGAGACAGAGAGAGAGAGAATATGAATATTTAGGTTTCATGGCAGATAGATTGATGAGGTGTTCACTTCAACTGTGAGGAAACTGCAAGGTCCGAAGCCACACAGCTGGCCTTTGACTGAGATGGATAGAATTCAGATCTCTTGTTACCCAAGTGTGCTGTCCTCTATTTCTTGGGGTCCCATCTGTATTAATTACTTTTCTGTGCTAGGATCAAATACCATGACCAAAAACAATTTCAGGAAGAAAGGGTTTATTTTGCCTTGGGCTTCCCGAGGGATAGAGTCCGGTCATGACAGGGAAGTCAGGCAGGGGAGTGGGAGCAGGGGCTGGCTGGTCACAGTTGTAGTCACACCCGGAAAGGAGAGAGTGAGAACAGGAAGTTAAATGAGGCTATTAACTCATAGCGGCTCCCTTCCTCCACCCAGTGACACACTCCTCTAGCAAAGCTCTGCTCCCAAAGGGTCCATAAGCTCCCCAAACACCACCAGCTGGTGACCACGTGTTCAAATACATGAGACTGTGGGAGACATTTCTCTTTCCAACCACCACACCTGTTGCTAGGATGGGGTTGTCCGGTCAGTCATATAGCCCGTGATGTTCAGGCAGCCTCCTTTGTCTTTCGGGGCAGGGAGATAATTTTTCCTGTGATAAGTTCTCAGCATCAGTCTTTAGAGGCCAACAGGGGCAATGTGGAGTGGAGACTCTGGTTCTGTTGATGGTTCTCTCTGTGGTCCTGGGCAGGTTGTTTAATGTCCTGGAATCTCAGTGTCACTGTGAAAGGGGGAATGTTGAGATGGCTTAGTGGGAAGCCATTTTCCCCGGAGCCCGACAACCTGATCTCTATCTCAGTCTGCACATGATGGGAGAAGAGAACTGACTCCTTAGAGTTGTCCTTTGACCTCCATGTATTTGCTATAGCACATGCATGCATGTAAACACACACACACACACACACACACACGCACACGCACACGCACACGCACACGCACACGTGCACACACACTCAATGTTAAATCTTTTTTAAAAAGCCATTGAAACACAGAGGGTATGTATCTTTTTCAGTTTTTTAAAAGACAAATTGACGAAGCAATGGCATTTGTGGCATCCCATGGGCCTCAGAATCTGCCGCTCTGGTTAATGTAAGCTGAAACAGTAGTTTGCTGTTGCTTTGACTATTTATGAGCTGCTAGTTTTTGATCTGTTGGTGCGATCTGAAAAACTACACGTCAACCTCATTTTTAGAACTCAGCGACTGTGCTACCCATCTGCCACCGCAGCAATGGCCCATGTGAGGTTCTGGCTTCTTATTTCCACTTCTCCTTCTCCCCTCCTCTGTCTCACACTTTTCCTTCGCAAGCTTGCGTACTAACTTCGGTACAGTTTATCCACTCTTGGCTTTAATGATTTCTTTCTGTGAATGACAATCTTAATTCATTTTCTACGGCTGTAACAGACTCTCTGAAGATGGGTAATTTATAAAGACAGAAGTTTGTTTGCCCAGATTTCTGGAGGCTGAGAAGTTCAGGATCAAGCTTTCTGAACCGCATCCTCTAGAGGGAAGGAATGCTGTGTCTGCACACAGTGGAAGAGCAAAGAGGGGCCGGCAATGCCCTGCTGTGATGGCATTAATCTACTTTCATGGTCCTCTCTCTTTCTAAAGCCCCCACCTCCTAATACTACCACCATCTCTCTCTCTCTGTCTCTTTCTGTCTTTATCTCTGTCTCTGTCTCTGTCTGTCTGTCTGTCTGTCTGTCTCTCTCTCTCTCTCTCTCTCTCTCTCTCACACACACACACACACAATTTCACACAAGTTTTGAAGGGAACAAACATTCAAACTCCAGCCATGAGTTCTTTCCCTTTCTCTAAAACTTCCTCTGTTTTACAGGTTTTTTAGCTCACACTCCCACTAGCTAACTCACATTTTCTGTAGGCTCTTCTCAGTTTGCCTGTCCATCTCTGAACCCATCGTCTTTCTGTCTAAACCAGTTCCTCCCTCTCCACGCTTAGACTGGAGATTGCTGCCCTCCACTGTGGGGAGGTTCCCTCCCTCGGCACAGATGGTTCCTCAGATTGGAATCCTCACCTCCATGCACTGCCAGCTTCATGTATGTATCCACTTTCACGCCTGGTCTCCATTGCAAACCCTCCCCTTTATCCTGCTCTCTGCAGTGGATTGGGCTGAACTCTCCCTCTGTCTCCCTTTCTGTGTTGCGTGTTGCTGCTCCCTGACCTCTGTCTCCACCCACAGTCACGTTCAGTTCCTTTGATATGGTAGTCGTTTACTTCCAAGTCTTTGTAGACACTGTTCCTTCCGATGGGATTGCTCCTTCCTGGTGCTGCGCTATTGGACCTGCTAAGGCCTTTTCCTTTGGCATGGTTAGACCTTTCTCCAGGGCGTATTTCCTCGCTCGAGTGTTCCCTATAGGGCTGCTGAAGCATCTTTTGTGGAATAGGGTTACATGTTCTCACTCTGTCCTTCCCCAGAGTCTGAGCTATGGAAGCTCAGTTTACATTATTCACCAAAGAAGCCTTTTGCCTGGCACAGAGCAGGAGCTGGTGAATATGTATTTCAGGAATGAACGAATAATGAAATGGTGAAAGCAAACAGGAAATTCGATTTTCATGGAATTCGAATATAAATCATCATTTAGACAAGGCATCCTCTTAAATCAGAATAATCACCCCATATGCCACTTATGCAAATGTGGGCTGTTCTATTGCTTTGCTTGCCTGTTGGTTTCCTTTGTCTTCCATGTATGTGGTCCGTGTTCTCCGGAGACCAGGGGCTACAGTTCTTTTAAAGGTGGGCTTTATTCACAGAAACCAGGTTTGGTATAGTCAGGCGGTGAGTGATGGTAGTTACCTGGCAAGCAGGATAATGCTAGAGCCTATATTTTGTTTGCTATTTGACCTGAGGCCCTGGGTGCAATCCACAAATGTCTGTTAGTACCCACCTCTCTCTCTCTCACACACACACAAGCTGGTGGGAGCTTTGAAGGGTATTTATTTTTGGAGCTGTGGTTGCCATGGTAACAACACTCTTTACTGTCTTCTACTTCCAGGTCAGGACATCAGCTGCTCCTCTGGAAGAGGAGCAGGATGTTGGAGTGGATGCTTTCTTCCACCATCCTCCTCCTCACAGTTGGTCCAGCCAGTGTTTATCAAACGCATACTATGTGCCAGTTAGTGTTCTTCCCATCAGACACTGTGACAGCTATCCCATTTGTCCTCCAGTAGATTGGACACGCCAGGGAATAGACATGTAGCAAATTAATCCACCATGCCAGTCCCCAGTCATTCATCTGTTTGTTTCTTAGACATTTGAGGCAGAGACTTGCTCTCCTGCCCAGGCTGACCTCAGATGCACCATCTGCTTGCTTTAACTCCCAGGCATTGGGATTACAGGAACAGGCTACAAACCACCCCTACTTCTTCCTCTTTGTTCAAAAGCAAGTTGTTAGAGGACATTACCCGAAGAGGGTTAGTTTCCTTTCAAAATCCAGCATTTAAGAGTTGTAAGAATCAGAGAGTCTGCTATGAAGACAGATAGATGTAAAGCTGGGGAGGAGCTGGCAACTGACTGGGAAGCAGACATCTTTCCCATTGATAGCGGGACTTCATCTGATTAACTTAAGTGGGGGTGAGCACTCAGAATGCAGACACATTTGTTGCTTTGACTTTGACCTTGGGAGATGACAGGATTAAGCCTGATCTGTCACTGCAGCTGTCCGATGCCAGAACACTTGTTGTGCTAGGGTTGGAGAGCCTCTTGGCCCTCCAAGAGGAGCCAAGAGCCAAAGTTGCCGATAAAAACTGCCCGTCATTACTTAGTGCAATGACAGGGTTGAGGAATGGCAGTGAATGGATTTATACTCCTTTGTGGAGTGAGAAACCCAAAACTGGGTGCAAGGGAGGAGAAAAGAGGAAGGAGGAAACTCTCCACCTGCTGTTGGGGGCTCTGTTCAGAGTGGCAGAGAATGGCGCCCACAAGACATGGGCGAAAGCAGTCTGGAGAGTAGCAATTCATTACAGCGTCTTGGTTTGAGCAGTGCGTTGTCCTTTCAAAGCTCTTCACCAGGAAGGGCAAGGGCAGACTACAGTGATTCCTGCTGTCTGCCCTCACATTTACCTCAGTGTCTGGTACAACAGGCCTCCTCATGACAATCCATTACATCATTGTTCCTACATCCTGTGGGGCAGATATAATGAGTGTGCCCACTTAATCCCTAAGGGATTGAAACTCTCTCAAACAGACCTAGCTTCATGCAACTAAGTGATGATAGAAAACAGACTCCAGAAAGGAGGTGCTGGCATGCCTCATTTAAACCTCTTTACTTAATGTGTATGAGTGTTTTGACTGCACATATGTGTGTGTGGTGCCTAAGGAGGTCAGAAGAAGACACTAGATTCCCTCGAACTGAAGTTATAAGTATTTGTGAGACATAATGTGGGTGGTAGGAATGGAACCTGGGTCCTCTGCAAAGGGCAATGTATTCCCTTAATTGCTGGATCATTTATCCAGTCCTGGCATACCACATTTAATTCATTCCTATATTGTTCAGGGCACATTTTATACATGTATGTGCACACACACACACACACACACACACACACACACACACACACACACACACAATTCCAGCATGCCTCTTCTCTTTCAAAGCTAAAGCTCTGGTGGGAAGCTTTGACTAGATTCTGCCTCCCTCCACTTTCCATTTCCATTTGCAAAGACACATTAAACATCCGAGCTGCCAGACACTGGGGAGTCCAGCTCTGTTGCTTGGTTGCTTGTGTGTGCTCACCATTGAGCATTGGCAGGCCTCTGCTCTGTTTTATTGGTCATTTGTCCCTTTGTTCAACCACAGATTGTCATTGATTATTTACTTGGCATCCAGTGAAAAATATCATGAACAAGTCTAAAATTTTAAGACATGCAACCAGTAATCACTGTGACAGAATCTCCAACATGACTGACACAAAGCTGGAGATGTTTGTTTGGGATCCTGGTTTCATAGATTTCTGTCCAGGCCTGCCAGTTCTAACCTTTTAGATCCAAAGTGATACCAAACACCAGAGCAGGCAAGATATGGCAAAAATAGAACTGTTTGCCTCTTGGTAATCGAGAAACAGGGATGAAAAGAGACTGGTGTCCCCAAATATTCTACAGACACGTTCCCCAGAAGTTTACTTTCTCCATGGAGGCCCCAGCTCTTCATCTCCATTCCTTCCCCCAATAATAATGCTGCAAAACTATGAATCTTTCAGTGGACTAAGCCATTGATAAGTCAGGGCCCTGTGATTCAGTGATTCAGTGATTTCCCCAAAGCCCTATCAGCTGGTCACCTTGAACAAAAGGAGCCTCCGGGGAATTTTTCAGAGTTAAATCCTAACACAGCCAAGTGCATCTAGGGAGAAGACAGCTGTGTTAGGTAATCCTGATGGTTGGCCTGATCTTGTGAAGGAAATCCTCCAGGACAGTTGGCCTGATCTTGTGAAGGAAATCCTCCAGGACATGTCGTTCCTTAGTGAACTGTCTTGTATGGAAGTATCGTCTTGGGGAAGCAGAAAAGTCTGCTCTCACTGCCATTCACTTCTCAGGATAGGTGAAGACAGAGGTGCCTTATTGACTGGGGAGCTCCTGCTGGCCGCTAACACAGAGTAACCTGCACCTTTGTTTCTTGCCTCCCTTTTGTGATGTTTGCTAGGTTATCAAGCTTCCCTTTGGTTTCTCCAGCAGTGAGCAGGAAAGGGAGATAAGAGTTCTCTTTTGTGCTCCACAAGCACCATGAATATAAAGATTTGATAGTTAGTTTTTTTTCTTTGGATTGTCCACCTGTTTCTGATCTTGCCGCTCAAAGCTATGGGGTGCATAGAGCCCCAGAACATCTTCACACGGATGGACCACGAATTCAAAGCTCCTTTGAGAGCTAATAAGAAATTGCTGGTACTGTGTAAACAACAGCATACCCATCTGTCCATGTTAGATCATCTAGTACAGATCACATTCATATACCTGCCTAAAAATTTAGAGATAAGTATGTGTATTTTATATATATATATATATATATGTATATATATATATATATATATATATATATATATATGTATATTTGCATATATAAGCTTATACATGTATATGTATATACCTTTTTCTTTTTAACGGTGCTGAGGATGAAACTCAGGCCCTCGAATGTATCAGGCAAGCACTCTACCGCTGAACTGCATACATACATTTATATATCTTAAAGTTGGCTGTCCACCCTCTGAGGAGGCTGGGTATTTTTTGGTCATGGAACAGTGACTCAAATTCTCCTCATGGGGAGAGGGAAATTGAATTTGTCTGTTGAATCTGATACTTGTCTTAATGTCAAGCATTTGGTTTCACATCCATCTACTTCTTGGAGAGTTTTGGACTTTCTGTCTTATTACAGAAAGTAAGAAACCCTTCTAAGGCTACATCGCAGAGCATCTGGGTCACAGGACACTACTTGCTGCAAAAGTGAGCATGTCTGAGCACAGTGGAGTGCTATAATGAGTTCTATTCTTAATAAAAAGCCCCTGCCCACCCTGTTCCTCACTAGTCCCCGTTGATACTTCTCAGTAGCTGGAGTTGACTTTTATTCTGGTAGCCATTTCTAGCCTGCTTCCTTAGAGTAAAATTCCACCCCGGACAGATTTTCTTCCCTCAGGCTGCTTTGCATCACCAGTTTCCTCCTCCTTAAGTAGGTGACTAGGCTCATCCCCTCTCTTGCAGGCAGGTTGGAAGGTGAAAAAGTAAAGGGAAGCTGTTCTTCAAGGATCCTGGCCCCTGCCTGGTAGGTGTTCACATTCTGACGACTCCCCCCCCCCCCTCAGGTCCCCCAGTGTGAGGGAAGGATGGACTTTCATGTTGGTGTCATTAGTGCTGAGGCTGTCTGATCTGAAGGCCAGGCCCTGGGGTTTGTGGTCATTTGTCATTGGCAGACTTCTGTGTTAAGCCGTTTGAGGTTGGCCAACCTAGAACAGGGCTGAGAGAGTGGGTAGTGCTGTGTGTGTGCTCAGCCAAGGCAGCCTCTATTGTGGTGGCATTTCCTGGTGTGCTTCTGGAACCTGATCTCCTTCCTAACACGGGTGACGGTAAGTGACCAGCCATGGTGATGTCATACATGTTCAGCCTGGCCTCTTATTTCCTGTAACATGGCTTTGTGTTTGGTGTCAGGGTAAGCGGTGTGGGTATCAGGTTTTGTGGAGGGCACTGGGTGAATGGAGGGCAGAGCTTTGGGTTTAAGCTGAGTGACATTCTTTGATGTGGGGCGTAATTAGGAGAGAAGATGTTCTTGGTGCCTGGGAGAAGACAATGTGGAAGAACCCTTAGGAAAAGGAGAAGTTGGAATGAAGAGCCCAGGTAAGGCTTAAAGATAGTCTCTAAAACCATGTGCAGACCATGTGTTTGTGAGGTGGGTTTGTGGTTTCATGTGTCCCTGGAAATGCAAGTCTTACCGTCTTCCATAAGATGGTATTTGTGAAACTATATACACGTACGTAACTACTAGGTTTCGAGAAATGCTCCCATTTGCCATATCTGAATGGGGTCTTGTGAGCAGTACTTAGTTTTATATTCTAGTTATTTTTTTGGTTTTTTTCGAGATAGGGTTTCTCTGTGTAGCTTTGTGCCTTTCCTGGAACTCACTTGGTAGCCCAGGCTGGCCTCGAACTCACAGAGATCTCCCTGGCTCTGCCTCCCGAGTGTTGGGATTAAAGGCGTGCACCACCACCACCCGGCGTGATCTGTTTTATTTTCATTAACTTTAACTGTGAATATTGTTAGACTGCACCATGTGTAAGTGTATAGAGAGAAAATGTTTATGTCCATTTTCTTTTCCAGTTGGACTCGGGATGAAGCTCATTTGACAGAGGGCTTGCATAGCGTGTACAAAGTTCTGGGTTCCGTCCTTAGCACTGTATAGACTGGAGAGTTGGAGACAGGAATATAAGAAGTTCAAGGTCATATTTAGCTATATAGGGAGTTCTAGGCTAGCCTAGGGTATATGAGACCCCATCTCAAAACAACAGGAAAAAAAATCCTTTGTTTTTCTCCCAGTAGGTAAAGGATGAAAGGAAAAACGTTTGGTTAAATTATGTGTTTCTCTCATGACTAGGTAGAGACTCATTATGAGGAACTAAAATCAGCACAGGTTTCACTGGAGTCTGCTTTTGATCTCCTTTCCAAATTAAAAATACGCCGGGACCCCTTCTGCCCATTTACACTCACATGAGATCAATCATTCCTTCTGTGTTTGCTACTCAAACCGCTGTGCTTGTCACTCAACACAAGGTGGTTGCCAAAGGCTCCAGCTCCAGAGCGATCTGCACGGCCCCAAGCCCAGGCTCCGCCCCTCATTGCCAGGTGACTGTAGTCTGCTTTCTTTCCATGTCACTTTGGTGATGATCTGGCTCCCATCTCTGCCTTTCTGCTGTAAGCCTACAAGAATTCAAGGCCCATAGATAAGGGCAAGAATCTAGTCAGTTCTGCATATTCCTGTGTTCCAAGTGATACATATTGTAGACCCTCAGTCACAGCCCTGGCCACATGCACTTTGTTAGCAGTTAGCCAGGTTATGAACATTGCGGGGTTTGGAGGAGAAGCTCAAGAGACTTTTGTTACCATCTGGTCATTGACTTCCTTGTACTCTGGGCTCAGCACAGAAGGAGTTCCGAGAATCTCAGACTGAAGTTTTAGTCTTTGGAGTGTTGTCAGATATCTGTGTGACTTTATACTCATCTTGTAAACTTTTCTGGCCATTGGTTTTGTGGTGGTTTCAATGAAAATGGCTACCAAAGGTTCACAGGGAGTGGCACTAATTGGAGGTGTGGCCTTGTTGGAGGAAGTGTGTCACTAGGGGCAAGCTTTGAGGTTTCAAATGCTCAAGCCAGGGGTTGGGGATTTAGCTCAGTGGTAGAGCGCTTGCCCAGCAAGCACAAGGCCCTGGGTTCGGTCCTCAGCTAAAAAAAAAACCAAAACCAAAACCAAAACCAAAACCAAATGCTCA
Organism: Onychomys torridus; assembly: GCF_903995425.1. Taxonomy (NCBI): domain Eukaryota; kingdom Metazoa; phylum Chordata; class Mammalia; order Rodentia; family Cricetidae; genus Onychomys; species Onychomys torridus. Next base: position 33,802,923 of record NC_050449.1, on the reverse strand, counting down.
AGCCAAGTTCAACGTCTCTCTCTTCCTGCTGCCTGCTGTCCAAATGTAGGTCTCCCAGCTCCCTCTCCAGCACCATGTCTGCCTGCATGCCACCATGCTTCCCATCTTAATGATAATGGACTAAACCTCTGAATTGTGAGTCAGTCCCAGTTGAATGGTTTCCTTCACAAGCATCGTCATGGTGTCTCTTCACAGCAATAAATCCCTAACTAAGACAGGTTACCTGTTCCCAGATGGAAAGAATTAGATGGCTCAGTGGTTGAGAGCATGTGTTGTTTTTCCAGAGGATCTGAGTTTGATTCCCAGGCTCTCATGTCAGCCCACAACAGTCTATCACTCCAGCTCCAGCATCGGATGCTCTCTTCCGACCTCTGCAGACACTGAATGCATGTGGTGCCCATACATGCAGACATACACACCTACACATAATTAAAAATAATGAAGCTAAATCGCTAAAAATGAAAATTAAATAAACAAGTCCAGTCATCCTTTATGCTCCTTCGCACTGACAAGTTGTCCATGGTTGTATTCACTGAAGGATAGACTGTTCTCAAATAACAGTTAAAGAAAACAGGAATCCGAGAGAGAACACAGGAAGTGAGCCAGCAAGCCGCAGGTCCGTCTATGGGCCCGTGTGTTGCCTTGCCAGTCTCTGAACCACGTTTGCTCTCCAGCTGCCCTCTCTTCTCATCCCTGTCTGACTGTTGCTCCCCTCCCCTCTTGGTTTCTTCATACCTTTTGAGATGATTGCTACTCCAGCTTCCCCCTATTTCTGTGCCTTACACTTGGATTTGAAAAACCTCCCTAAAGACTCTCTTCACTTAGCTGGGCCATGGTGGCACACGCTTTGAATCCTAGCACTCAGGGAGGCAGAGGCAGGTGGATCTCAGTGAGTTCGAGGCCAGCCTGATCTACAGAACAAGTTCCAGGAGAGCCAGGACTACACAGAGACACTGTCTCAACACCTCCCCCTCCAAAAAAATTCTTCACTTAGTTTCACCGCTCTTGTAAGGCCAGACGGGCCCTACTTCTTCATCTGTCACTCTCAGCATTTTACAGATGGGTCAACTGAGGTTCGGAATGGGGTGGACTTGCTCTACGTTCTGCAGACTGGGTGACAGAGTCTGACCGGGCGCGGCTCTGAGCCTGGCCCTGCTGCTGTTGCTCCCCTGTGCTTTACTGTTTCTATATTTTGTTTTAGTCGACGAGTGTTACTGTTTGTGAGACTCGAGACTTGTGCATGTGTTTGCTACAGAGAGACTGGTGAGGAGTCCCTGGAATCTTTCCTTGACCCGTTTTTTTAGCATGCTTCTTGCTCTTAATTCCAAGGTACAGTGCTGGCTGGGGACTTGCTGAAGATGTACCTGGAATTGATGAAGATGGTGGGAATTAGCCAGTCCTTAGGTATTTACTGCTTGCCTGACTACATTTGTTTTGTGTTGTGCTCAGGTGGGATGAGTTAAGAGGATAGCAATGTCCCAGGAGCTTGAAAGCGGAGGAAACAGGGCGGCCTGGATTTCTTTCTTTCAGTTAAATGGTGACAGTTGTATACATACATGTATCGTGATTATATTCACCACCCCATTATCCTTTCTTATCCCTCTTTCACACCTGCTGACTACCCTTTTCTTCCCAACTAGTCCCCCTTCTTACCCGTGTGTGTGTGTGTGTGTGTGTGTGTGTGTGTGTGTGTGTGTGTGTGAGAGAGAGAGAGAGAGAGAGAGAGAGAGAGAGAGAGAGAGAGAGAGAGAACATGTGCGCGCACTCTCTCATTGCATGTGCTCAAGTGTAGATCGTGTGCAGGTAGCCACAGCTGCAGTGTGTTTGTGGTTGCGTTGGTCGTGCCGTAGCAGATGTTAGCATTTGTAGCACGCCTCTTCGCTCTCCAGCCCCTGCAGTCTATGCCATAGTCTCCTTGCACTGTTCCCACCTCAGCCTTCATCTCCAGCTATGTGATGCTTGTGATGCTTGACTGAGCCTGAACCTTCCTCAAGCTTCCACCTTGGCTAAGTGACAGTCCCTGTTGGAATGTGGTTTGCCTAGTGAAAATGCAGTCGACTTTGAAATGTTAGTCAAATGCTTCCTCTTTGTGGAGCCCTGTCCTTTCCCTCACAGGGGTGTTGAGCTTTGCTGATGCGCTTCCCAACCCCACCCCACACACAGCAGTGTGGTCATTGTGTGTAGCAGCAAATGGCTTTCTTCACCAGAGAGCAAACTACTAAATGAAAGAATATATGTTTCATTATTTTTGTACAGTGTGTGCGCGCATATGTTGCTGAGTATCAAACCAGTCTTATGCATTTTAATTAAGCATTCCATTGCTGAACTACATCCCTATCCTCCACTCCATTTAAATGTTTTCTTTTTTCTTTTTGACTTTTTGAGACAAAGTCTTACTCTGAAACCCAACTAGCCTTCAACCCTCTCATCAATCTACCTGTCTCAGGCCCCTGAATTCTGGAATTGGCGGCATGAATCATTATGCCTAACTTTTATTTAAATGTTTATGTTCTTTCCTGTGGCACCTGGCACAGAGGGGAACGACCCTAAGTGGTTATTAAATAAATGATGAGAATTCATTAGGAGCCATTGAAATTACACTGGGGGTGAAATACTTGTTGTTGTTGTTATTTCTCCTAGTGCAGAAGTCATTTAAAATGCTGTGGAAGCATCAGGAATAATTAGGCTAGGAGGCTGTGAGGCAGCTGTCTTTGACACAGTGACATTGTGTGTCAAGCAATAGGGGTGGGGGCTTGATCGCAGGGACGGAAGAAGCAGAGAGGAAATAGACGCAGCGGAGTAGAATCACTCACTAGTCACAGGAACAAGGTCAGAAGAGGAAGGTGGAAAAGGTGATGACTTCAACGCACGAAGGATGCTGAGATGGAAAGACAGTTGTGAGCCCACTGCATAAATATTCACACTCCCAAAGCATCTGCTCCCCACAGAATCTACTGGTCCATTCCAAGTAAGATTCTCCTTCAAGCCAGGCAGAAACAGACAGGGCCTATTGTGTTGCTGTTCATGACCTTCCAACTATGGCCACCATGAGAAGAAACTACAGAGACAGGGCTAAGGACATTTATTGCTGGTGGGGAGCACTTCCCTAGATTGCAAGGCCTTGGCTTCAGGTCCTGGCACTGCCAAAGGTAGATAATAAATACTTTGAAAAAGGATGAAAGAAGACTTGAGGGTTTGGGATTTGGAGGAGGATGTGGTGTGCATGTCTGAGACAGTAGAACGGAGAGTTCAAAGCCAGCCACAGGCTACATAGCAAGATCCCATCTTAAAGAAGGAGAATGAGTTGGAAGCAGATCACTTTTTTTTTTTTTTTTTATCTTCAGGAGATCTGACTCATGGATAAAGGAAAGTTCCAAGAGCATCAGGGTCAAGTGTCAGAAGAGTATCCTCCCCAGACATCATTTCCCAACCAGAAGTACCTATGTGCAGCTTAGACTATCCCGCCTCTGCAGGCATGTCCACGCATTCAAAGGGTCAAGATGTTCCCTTTCTTCTGCTGGTCACTCAGCCTGGGGAGTGTAAAAGATATCAGGAAATTTCTCATTGCTTATGATAGGGATGTGTTCCACTTTCAGCTGTGGACATGCCTGCAGAGGCGGGGTAGTCTAAGCTGCACATAGGTACTTCTGGTTGAGAAATGGTGTCTGGGGAGGATACTCTTCTGACACTTGACCCTGATGCTCTTGGAACTTTCCTTTAACCATGAGTTAGATCTCCTCAGTGAGTGAGAGTGGAAAGAAACCTCAACATGCTTAGCATGGTGGGCTTACCATGGAGTATTCTGGCAGCTCTGCATGATGGGTTTAGTTTGAGAACCACCATGCAATTGCCTACCTCGGATGTGGAAAGACCTGAGCAGGGGATGCTGGATGAGGAAGATGGGCAAGTTACGTTCACCGAAGACCATCTTTATTGAGGAAGACTGGAGTATTTGGTTATAGGATTCTTAGTACAAAGAAATCACGGAAAAGAATAGAAATTCAGTTTGAATAAGAGAATTATTTTCCTCAGGGAATGACTTTAAGCCTGGTTTGGTGGCAGAAGTCTGGAATTTCAACATTTGAGCGTGTAGGCTGGAGAACCAGGAGTTCAAGGCTAGTAGATTTGAGGCCAGCCTAGACAATATGAAACTCCATCGCAAAAGCCAAAACAGCAACAAAACCAACCTACCCGCCTAACCCATGACTTTTCAATAAAATTCGATGTGAAAAATTACTGTGGTAGGTACTCAGTCTATGTTACTTTCTTCTTCCTATGGAACGTGAACTTTTGGGGGGTTTTTTGTAGTTATCTTCTAGATTTGTATTCCTTTTTTAAAAAATGATGGTTATTTTTTTTGAAATGGAGTCTCACTTTGTAGCCTAGGCTGGCCTAATTTCACCGTGGTCCTTCTGCCTCCTCTTTCTAGGCTGAGACTGCAAGTTTGAGCCACCAGATCCAGCCTCATGTGTTCAGGTTTAGACCCTGGAGGGCACCTTCTTCAGAATCTGTCTTGACTTTTGCCCAACCTCTGACCCATCCCATGTTCGTGTCTCGTCTTTCTTCTGTGTTTAGGCCATCATGCAAAAAGTGTGGCTTTTTTTGTGTGTGGAAGGAGCAAGGAAAGAGCCACAACAACCAAAATTAAGGTCAGAGGCAGGACTGGAGGGATTTGAAATTTAGTTTACAAAGTGGGTCCCAGGGTAGCCTGAGCTACAGTGAAGGCAGTCTCAGAAATGCAAAGGAGGGGAAAGCATTAGTTGGATATGTGGTAGGAGTGTGATATTGTATATGTGTGTGTTTCACTAATTTATTCAAGCCCTAAATAAAAGATTTGTGGGTGATTCAACTTGTCTTTGCCTTGTTTAGTCTTCCAAATTTTTCAGTACCTGCCACCACCATATTAGTAACATGCATGATATAAATGACTTATTAGAAAGTTGTCATAGTGGGACCATCAAAATGGATGTAGCCTGAGCACCCCCCCACACACATACACACACACACACACACACACACACACACACATACGCATACACACATGCATACACACACACACACACACACACACACGCATACACACACACACACACACACACACACACACACGCATACACACATACGCACACACATACACACATACACACACACGCATACACACACAAATGCACACATACTTAAAATGTAATAAGTTTGTTTATTTATTGATTTAGAGAAAGAGATAGTTTTCAAAGTGATCCAAGCATGGTGATACACCTATAATCCCAGTCTTTGGGAGGTGGAGGCAGGAGGATCAGGAGTTCAGACACAGTATGATTTACATAGTGAGTTCAAGTCCAGCATGTGGTACATATGGAGACCCTTTTTCAAGACAAAACAAAACAAAAACTAAAAAATAAAAACACAAGAAAACAAAAGTTGTTAGAATGCTTGACTGAAGCAGGATGTGGCAAGGCAAGACTGTAACCCCACACTGAGAGTCTGAGGTATGGGGCTCATAAGTTCTAGACCAGCCAGGGGCTGGAATAAACTACCACAGTCGCTACCACCACCAAACTCCCAAATGCTTCATGGGGCATCTATGCTATCCAGTGTTGTGTGGAAAGTGGCCAAAAGGACAGGTCGGGCTGGAGAGATGGCTCAGAGGTTAAGAGCCATGGCTGCTCTTCCAGAGGTCCTGAGTTCAATTCCTAGCAACCACATGGTGGCTCGCAACCATCTGTAGTTAGATCTGGTGCCCTCTTCTGGCCTGCAGGCATACATGCAGGCAGAACACTGTATACATAATAAATAAATCTTAAAAAAAAAAAAAAGAAAGAAAAAAAGAAAAAAAAAGAAAGGATAGGTCAGCCATGACTGTCTTCCTGCCTGCAGGTTCAGTCCATGGCGCTCTTTCTTTCCTGGTCCTGAGGGCCCCATGTCAGTTAGAACATGATCAGAGTTTGTGGTTAGGACCGTTTTTATTTCTTCGAATTGAAAAACAATGTAACAGTTTTCCTATAAGCTAGGGTTTGTTTGTTTGTATTTGTTTTTGCTTTTTCCTGGCGCTAAGGGCAAATGAAGTTGGGCTGAGTCGGAAGGAGTGGGTGAGAAAGGGGAACTGAGGGGTTTCTTTCTGGAATGCAGAAAAGCTTGCAGGCTGTTTGTCCCCGAGGCTGGTGGTCCTGCAGTGTGGGTAACAAGGTTAATGCTGAGAAGTCAAGCAACAAAGGTGAAAACATGTATTGTTAATAGAGTTTGGTCTATTGTGAGTGCTCTGAGGGCTCAGCAGTCTGCTAAAATGCTCTTGTGGTAGTTCAGTGTTGTTCTGGGGCAATCAGCTGCCCATCTAATCCAGGCTGGCTCCTGAGTCAAGCTCCTGAGTGTTGCTGGTGGTGGAATGGAGCTGGCACTCGGCTGGGACTGTTCCCTGGGCTTTTTTTTTTTTTTTTTAATGAAGAGTTCAACAAGAATTCTGCAGCTGTCCTGGCTCCTGTGAGTCCTGCCCTCATGCCTCACTAGAATGATACTGGCCTCTGTGGTCTCCAGACCTCTTTGGGGGCTGTAGGCCAACCATTCATTGGCCTCCTAGAAGTCACTGGAGCCCTGGATCTCCTGCCCTGGCCTCTGTCTCATTATTCTTCCTTATTTGGCTTGCCCATAGGCTGTTCCCTTCCCCCCTCCCCCCCAATCCCAGCTGGTTAGTGAGCTACATCTGCTCTTAAATACAAGCTTTTCTTCACCTGTGATCTAGTGACCTCTGTGGTCATATCACCTAGCAAACTGTCTTGCAGTGGTCACTGAGGGTTCTTGTTACTTCTGTGTCGAGGCCTCTGCTCTTTTGGACTCCGAGATGATCTTGCGTCGTCTGTCTCAATCAACACAGTGAAATGAATGTCCAAGCCCTTCGGAGTCCCCCGTCCTTAACCAGAGATCAGATCTGTCCCCAGTTTAATCAGTGAGGTCATTTCTGAGGCCCACTTCTTGAGGTTCCATGTGGACACTGGGGTTCAATACCATAGTTAGCTCAAGGCAAAAGGACAGAAAATTCAGGGGCAGAAGAAGCTTTGGATTGAAACCCTTATTTTTTTTGCCCATCCATAGCTTAATCTTAGACATGTCCTGCATCCCCTAAAGTCTTTTTTTTCTCTTAAAATGTAGATCAGCATACATATTTTTGTTTTTTTTACTTTTTAAAAATTAACATTAGGTCAAGCATGATAGCACATTACTTGTAACCCCAACACTTGGGAGGCAGAGGTAGTGGGGTATAAAGTCTAAGGATATCCTTGTCTACCTAGAACCTTTAAGGTATTGTGTCTCAAAAAACAAGGTGGGGAGAGGGACTGGAGAGATTGCTTAGTGGTTAAGCACAACTACTGTTCTTGCAGAGGACCTGAGTTCGGTTCCCAGCACTTCCATCAGGTGGCTCCAAACTGGCTGTAACTCCAGCTCCAGAAGAATCCAATGCCTCTGGCCTCCAAGGGCACCTGAACTCACATAAACAGCTCCCCTCAACATGTATATAATTAAAAATAAAATAAATCTACCCTTCCCAAAGAAAGAAAAACCGAAAAGGAGAAACAAACCAAGACACTATATATATTGTTTTAAAATATAACATGTAATATATTTAGAAGGTTAATGTACACAAATTGCATGTATAGAAATATTAATATGCATAAATATATTATAATTTATATCACAAATATATTTTAACATATATTTATGCATATTAATATATCCATACATGCAATTTGTGTGCATTAATCACATACAGCCTCCCTTGGGCTGCTGAGATGGCTCAGACCCTTGCTGCCAAGCTTGATGACCTGAGTTCTATCCCTGGGACTGACTCCTGCAAGTCTGCAAGTCTTCTGACTTCCACTTGTCTGCTACACAAAAGTGTTTTGTGACGTATACAAAATAAATAAAAATATAATTTAAAAGATGATATGAGCCTGGAAAGAGAAATGTCTAAAGTTGCCTTATTGTTTGTTTGTTTGTTTGTTTAAGACAGCATCTCTCTATGTAGCTCTGGCTGTCCTGGAGCTCACTATGTAGACCAGGCTGGCTTTGAACTCAGAGTCAAGATCCTCTCCAAGTGGTGAGATTATAGGCATACATCTCTATATCTGGCTTGTTTGTTTGTTTTTAAAAGCCACTTTAGAAGGTTATAGGAAACTGTCCAGGCATATTCATGTTTTGTGGTGGGCTAATGTCAGCTAGCAAAACTGATTGTGCTTTTCATTTCCAAATGCTGACTTCAGTGACATGAGAAATCAACCATGGTGAAAGTGTTTACACCACAGAAATTAGCAGATGATTCAAATCAGTGAATCTAGTCTGGTTTGCAAACATTTATCAGTAGTTAAGGAAGTGAAAGGTCCCTCCCAATAGAGTGAGATCAGTCATGTGCAGACCCGAGATTTGCCTCTTCAAAACCCTTCTCTGCAAAAAAATCAAAACCAAACTGCCAAAACCCAAACCAAACCAAACCAAACCAAACCAAACCAAACCAAACCAAACCAAACCAAACCAAAACAACAACAACAACAACAACAATAATAATAAACAATTTAGGCCTTACTTGGGATCCCTTGGGTCAGAATCCAGGATGTGCCAGGAGATAGGGTACCTGCTTCTGAGTTTCCTCATTTGGATCACTGAGTAGATGGAAGAGGATGAAGGTAACTGGCCTTATAAGCAGGCTACTATGAGCTGCTTAGGAGAAGGGATGGTGAAGGGCATTGTTTTGTACATGTTGTTGGAGGAGCAAGGGGAGGCAGGTTTTGGTGATAGAAACAGCCAGCTACAGGGAACCAGAGCTGGGGATACAGGTTAGGGAGTGAGCAGTTGTGTGTTTGGGTGAGACTGATAGACTGGATTCGTGATGTGGGAGGAGGAAGAGACCTGGAAGAACTCAGCTCCTCGGAAGGAGGTAGAAGATGAGAAGCCATGAGGAGATCAAGCCAATAACAAGTCGTATATTGGTTACAAAGTTGGTTTCTGGAGGGAGGAAGGAGGGCTTTCCAGTCGTTTATATTTCCAGAGTCTGACAGCAACCACATAAATGTTCTTGTACAACAAGATGTATTCGTTACTTTGGGTGTCATAGCAGAGAAACATCTGTCAAAACTCAAGGGACCACCCTGGGGTGGCTCAGTGGGCAATGGTGCTTACCACACAAGCCTGGAGACTTGAATTCGATTGTTGGGACCCATATAAAGATGGAAGGAGAGAGTCAACTTGTCACAGTTGTCTTTTGATTTGCACATGCATGTCACACACGCATGCACTCACATATGTCATACACACCCCATGGCATGCATACCCCCATACAGACATGCCAAACACATACAATAATAACAATTTTAAAAAAGCATAACAAATGAAAGATTTATTTAAATTCACAGTTCCAGAGGATTCAGTGTATGGTAAATTGACTCTGTATTTCTGACCCAGAGTGAGGCTGAACACCTTGGCAGACACTGTCCACATTATGGTAGACCTGCAGCTGAGAAGACAACAGGAAGTGATCAGGAACATATAGCCTTGGGGTACCTGCCTCTAGTAACCTGCTTCCTCTCTCTAAGTCTCTTGCCCTAAAGTACCCACAACCTCCCCAAATAGTGCTAATGACCGGTAACTTAGTATTCAAAACACGAGGAACATCTCGTATGTTAACCATAACACACGGCAACCCATGTTAGGTTTCTTTGCATTTTCTCAACCTATTGTGTGAAAGCATGCTCTTTGATGCTTCTGTGAGTTTCTGAATGGTAGTTATGTATCCTTGACTAGAAATACAACATGTATACAAATTAATTAGAACCAAATAGCACATAGTTATGCCTATCTTCCAGAACATGGCAGCTGAGGATACAGTCTAAGGATTTTTGATGTGGAGAAGCTAGGGTGTTGTAGGTAACAGACACGCAGTGTTTGTGTGTTGTGTCATACTCCCGTAACAGGAACTGAATGGCAAAGCAGCTTGAACTCCTTTTTGACATTAGGGCTGGAGCATCAGAGTCTCAGAGGAAGGTTGTGAGGTGTCTGTCCACACCGTGGCTCCTGCTCGCGGCGGTTCGGAGCCGTTTCTGCAGTGTCTTCCTCCCATGACAGGCCTGTCCAGGCTTAGGGCAGCCAGGGCTTGTCTGCAGCCAGGAAGGGGGCATAGGATGTCAAGAGCAGGAAGGGGAGAGACATCTGTGGGGGCAAAAAGGTTTATGAGGCCCGCTGTCCAGAGGCTTGACCAATCCTCACAGACTTCAAGTTCTGCGAAAGGACTTGGTTGACCGCATTACTTCCTGAGTGAAAGGTTTACCTCTGAGTGACTTGGTTCATTTGCATTCACTCTTTCGAGAGAGTACCTAAGATTCTCTGAGGCCAAAGCGGCAGCTAGGATGTTGGAAACATGGGGGAAAGCCATGTGCTGCTCCAGCTAAGAGCAGCTGGAGGGAGTCGGAGCTGAGACTAATTCACTTGCCCCATTCCCAGAACCCATTCCATGAAGGTAATGGGGTAAGTATAATTCTTTTAATTGTGTGGGGCCAGAGGTCTAGAATTTTATTGTGGCTGGAGTTCTTTACTCTTCATTAAAAAATAACATAGAACAAGGCATTGGATAGAATAGTTATTGTTTTCTCAGCCACAGTGGAATTTAGCTATATTTGTGGCAACCTAAGACTGGCACGGAGATTTGAAACTCATAATTCTGTAAGAGAAGCTAACAGTAGGAGTCTCAGCCCACTGCCAACTTTTGCTCACAGTGGGTACTTGAAGAACCTCAGTCTTTCTTGCCCATCTTTTGATGAAAGCTGTCTTAAGCCTGAAATGCAACGCCTCACCTTTAATGACTGAGAGAGAAACCATGTCTCTGGGGAGTGGGTAGGACAGAAGAGGGTTGGCATTAGGAGGTAGTTGGTGGTTTTGTTGTGATGCCCTTTTAATTTGGGGTGTGTGTGTGTGGTGGGGGCACATACGTCTGTCTCGTTCTAGTTGGCATCTCCAGATCTCAGCATCAGGGCTTCCATTCTTGAAGCAAAGGTCATGGATGACCCCTTCCATGTCCTGGAATGTTGACTGGGGTCCTTTCAACACTGGCATTTGGAAAATGTTGAGGGACGAGAAGGAAAGTACACAATCTGCTGATTTAAGAGCTCTCAAAAAGGAGTCTTTGCTGGGTGGTGGTGGTGGCGGCGGCACACGGTGAACGCCTTTAATCCCAGCACTCGGGAGGCAGAGCCAGGCGGATCTCTGTGAGTTTGAGGCAAGCCTGGGCTACCAAGTGAGTTCCGGGAAAGGTGCAAAGCTACACAGAGAAACCCTATCTCGAAAAACCAAAAAAAAAAAAAAAAAAAAAGAGTCTTTTTGGACTGGCTAGTGGGATAAGAGACCTTTATAAGTGCAAGAGAGAAAAGTTACTCATTCATTCTTTGACATAGTTGTACGCCTGCTATGTGCTAGGCACTTAGAAAGAAAAGAAATTACAATTAAAATGGGACCTTTAATTTCAAGTAATTTCTCGTTACAGGTAGAAAATCTAGTGAAGTGAAATTATTATCACATAGTTTCAAGACAAGGTCTTGCTATGTAGCCCTAGCTGTCCTCAAACTAGAACTCTTCCTACCTCCGCCTCCTGAGTGCTGCAATTACCTATAGTGACACCATGCTGGGCTGCGAAGCAACTACTCATCAGCATCCATTCAAGAATAACAAATACGGAAAAGGTCATTTCAGGCTGATGCATGCTAGAGTGTAGATGATAGAAGGTCATTTCAGGCTGATGCATGCTAGAGTGTAGATGATAGAAGGTCATTTCAGGCTGATGCATGCTAGAGTGTAGATGATAGAAGGTCATTTCAGGCTGATGCATGCCAGAGTGTAGATGATAGCCATCAGGAAGACTTCCTTCCTGAAGATACTAATTTTGAAGAATAATGGAGACATAATATCTACAGACATAATGTATCTACTCAGTGCCAGCCTATCTCGGGAGTTTCAACTCCTATAACATCCCAATAATGCAGACATTATTTTGTAATGTGGATTGTCTTATGATGGTTGAAACTGAGTGCCCTGAGTGGAGGCGTTAAGATTTGAATACAGGCCATGTGGTGGTGGCAGATGTCTTTAATCCCAGCACTCAGAAGGCAGAGGCAGGAGGATCTCTGTGAGTTCAGGCTAGCCTAGTCTACAAAGTGAGTTCCAAGACAGCCAAGGCTACATAGAGAAACACTATCTTGGACCTCCCCCCTCCCCCCAAAAATACCCCAAATATTTGAATACAGGCAAAGTCAATCTTTAGTCTGAGTCTCAATCCTTAGGCCATTTATGGCCCAGGGCAGGGATTACTGGGTTTACTGAGTGAGAGAAAGAAGTAGAGAGAGGATATGACAGGCCAGAAAAGAAGTAGATGCAAAAGCAGACAAGAAGCCTGACTGGAGTGGAGCTGGCTGTAGATGAGGGAGCTGGGAAGTGAGACAGCATCAGGCTGGGAGGCTTTTCTTGTTAAAATAAGAGTGTGAAAAAAAAGAGTGTGAACTTTGCTCCAAAATTATGGGAAACCCCACAGATGTGTGTGTGTGTGTGTGTGGTGTGCGTGTGTAAGCATGCTTGTGTGTGTGCTCCTCCTGGGCTTCTTGGAATCAAACCCAGAGCTCAGAGCGCACTGTGCAGGCTCTCTAGCCAGTGAACTATATCCCTGGGCTAACCCCATGACTTTAAGCCAGGGAGTGACCTGAAGTAATGGAATCACTCCGTCTGGGAGATCACTGTATCATTGTGGAGGGTGGACTGGAGAGGGGCCCAGACTGACAACAGGAAAGGCAGTTGGGAGCCCATTCAAGTAATCTGGGTGTGGAGTGATGAGACAGGGGTCTGAGCAGCCAGAGGAGTGACGAGTGGGCAGGCCCGGGCTTTGGGAGACTGAAAGGAGTGGCGTCTGTCAGCCTTGGTGTAGAGCGACAGGAGGTAGGTGTTCTTTCCAGTTTATGTGAACCTCACAGTGAAGCCCAAAGAGAGGGAAAGGACCCTGAAGTCAGAAATGGACCTGCTCACCGTGAGAGACCTGTTGGATGTTAGGAGCTCAGTACTCTATGATAATAAATACAAGGCTTGTGGCCATTTGTTGGATGTTTATTTACTGAGTGCCCATCCTTTTGTTAAATGCTTATGTTAATCAGGTGATGCAGTCTTTGTAAGGAGTCTTACTAACTTACATCTGAACAGACAGGGCCATAGGAACATAGATAGGACTTAGGTTTGCTTCTCTGAGTTGCTCAGAACAGAGGTGGCAGATCTAGAATTCCAGTCCTGGCTTTGAACTGAAATCTTCTTACACAAATACTGTCTGGTAAGGTTCCCTAGGAGAAGGCAAGTGTTCTGGACTGCCCACTACAGAAACCACTAGTCATATGGATATTGAATATCTAAAGGGCAGCTAAGGACTGCATTTCTAATTAATTGAAAATCACATGATCATCTATCTGTGACTCGTGGCCACTTTGTGGGTCCACCCAGCTCTCTGCTCTGCTCTCTTTGGGAGCTGTCTGTGTATCTGTCATGAGTAGACCTTTAAGGAGATGGATTGCAATGGATTTTCTAGGTATTTTTTAAATGTTTAAATTATATTCATTCATTTGTTTGGGTTTTATGTTTGGTTTTGGCCAGGGTTTGTTTATTTTTGTTTTATATGTATGTGTTTTGCCTGCACATATACCTCTGTACCACATGAGGTAGGCCAGAAGGAGGGAGGGTGTCAGATCCCCAGAAACTGGAGTGACAGATGGTTTTGAGCACCCTGTGGGTGCTGGGAACAGAACCTGGGCTCCCTGGAAGAGCATCCAGTGCTTGTAACAGCATCTCTCCAGCCCTAGTCAAGGCCTCACTGTTTAGCTGAGGCTGACGTAGAACACACGGCAATTCTTTTGCCTTAGCTTCCCGGGACCAGGGTTACAAGTGTAAGGTACCACAGCAGGCTCACTGCAGATGACTTTTTACTAGTTACGGCTTATTTGAGAATCTGATGAGAGCTATAACCTCTCTGGGGAATGTTCAGTGCTGTTGTAACAATGCCAGAGGTCCCTGAAGGGTAGGTTCCCTGGTTGGAAGCATGAAGAAGTAACCTGATAGCATGTTACCTCCTTGAGAGCAGGGACTTCCGGTGTTTTGTTTATCATTGACACCAGTATCTGGATTCCAGAATGATGTTTACTACGTAGTTGATCCTTGATAATTTATTGAAGGAGTGAGTGGCTGAAAGAGTCCTGGGCTTCAGGATCAACCGGAAGAATCTATGAGACTCCCAAGAAAAACAGAAGAGCAGAGGTGTGGCAGAGGGAAGAGGAGTCACAGCAGTCAGGAGGGAGGCCCTTCCAAACCCCAGATCGCTCTCCAGTCAGACCTGCTGGGGCAGTCCCAGAGGATTAGGATTCTAGTTTGTCTGCTTTGGTGTTCGAGACAGTCTCACTCTGTAGCCCAGGCTGTAACTCCATATATACCCAGCTGGTCTTGAACTTGTGATCTTCCTCAGCCTCTCCAAGTGCTGGGACCACAGCTGTATGTCACCACTTCTAGTGTGAAAGCAGAATTAACTTCTGTCCCAGGGAGCAAAACCAGAGTACTGGGGGTGGGTCCAGATCGCGGTGGATTTAACTCACAAATCCAGGGGTGGGTCCTCCATCCTGCCTCCACAGTCACTGGGAAACTTTGAAAAAGTACTCACTAGCTCAGCAGTAGAGTGCTTGCTTGGCATGAGCGGGCCCCGGGTTGGATGTCCCCAAATGACTGCCTAGATCAACAGCTTCTGACTTTGGCTTAGATAGGTTGCATGATAAAGCACCAGTTTATTTTGACAAAGATTTAACAGTCACTGGGCAGTGTGTTACCAGTGGCCATAAAGAAAAGGAAAAACAGGGCCGGTCAGTGGTGGTGCACGCCTTTAATCCCAGCACTTGGGAGGCAGAGGCAGGCAGATCTCTGTGAGTTCGAGGCTAGCCTGGGCTACAGAGTGAGATCCAGGACAGGAACCAAAACTACACAGAGAACCCCTGTCTCAAAAAAAACCAAAAAAAAAAAAAAAAAAAAAAGGAGAAGAAAGAAAGGAAGGAAGGAAGGAAGGAAGGAAGGAAGGAAGAAAGGAAGGAAGGAAGGAAGGAAGGAAGGAAGGAAGGAAGGAAGGAAGGAAGAGGAAAACAAAAGAGTTGAAGGAGACCTTCCCTCAACCTTTTAAAACTCAAACATGGAAGCTGAGCACAGCAGCGTCTATACTCTCAAGATATTCAGGAGGTTGAGACTGAAGGAGCAGGGGTTTGAGGCCAGCCTGGGCTACACAGTGAGATTCTGTTTGGACAAAACAAAACACAGCTGTGTGATGGCCTCCACCTGGAATCCCAGCACTGGGGAGGTAGAGACAAGAGGACCCTTGCAACTTGGAGGCCAGCATGGGCTACATAGTTAATTTACAATCAGCCACCGGGCAGCGGTAGCGCACTCCTTTAATCCCAGCATTCGGGAGGCAGAGCCAGGCGAATCTCTGTGAGTTCAAGGCCAGCCTGGGCTACCGAACGAGATTCAGAAAACGCACCAAAACTACACAGAGAAACCCTGTCTCGAAAAACAAAACAAAACACAACAAAACAAAACAAAACAAACAAACAAACAAACATTCCAGACAGCCTAGTCTACAGAACAACACCAGGTCTCGAACAGCAAGACAAACCAAAGGAGGCACACACAGGCATGTTTAGAGGTGAAAGAAGTCTTCAACAGAAAAGTGTCTGTGTTTGCATGAGTGAGGAAAATATTGAGCTGCATTCTGAACCCCTAAATCTTTGTCCAGCTACCGCTCATGTGGCAGACTCCCACAGGGCTAGCTGTGAAGCAGAAGTGAGCCTCCTCGGAGCCCCGTAGGCAGATTGGCAGTTTGCTCCCAGCCATGTACTCTCTGAGATTATCAGGTGTGTGGTGTAGGAAGCTGGCAGTCCTTCACAGCGTCCCAATCACATCTGTGTACTTACTTCTATTATTAGACTTTCCCAGACAAGCTTGCCAGGTGACAAACAGAAACCACCTTTCTTTATTCTCCACTTCTCTGCTACCTCCTTTCTCCTTCTGAATGTGCCTTTCCTACTCAAACTGAAAGTGTAAACACTAGAGTCCATTTATCTTACCTTTTGGTTTTTTGAGACAGGGTTTCTCTGTGTAGCCTTGGCTGTCCTGGAACTCACTCTGTAGCCCAGGCTAGTCTCGAACTCACAGAGATCTGCCTGGCTCTGCCTCCCTAGTGCTGGGATCAAAGGCGTGCACCACCACTGCCGCCTCCTTGGCAGTTTCAAAGTATCTATCAGGCAAGCTACCTGTGGCTATTCGGTATTCACTGCCTGCCACAATCTCTACCATTTCTAAACCTCATTGCACTCTTTTAGGCCATATGTCTTTATGCACATCTGACCTTTTGGAAAAGTAGTGTCAGAGTCATGACTAGAACTTGAGTCTCCGTGATTTGGAGCATGATGATCAGATTCCTTGCAATTTAATCCCCAGCTCTGTAAATTGAGGATTAAGTAGTGACTAAACACAGTAAGTCTCCATTTCTTGAGGAATTAGGCTAAGAGAGGATTAAGTGAGCCGGCCCAGGGTTATAAGGCCAATAAGAAGTAAAGCCAGGGAAAACCCAGTTCATCTGTTCCTAACACTTCCATAGCCCGAGAGAATTTATTTCTCCTTGTTTATTAATCAAAGACAGCTGTAACTGTTGCTTGCTGTGTTTTGAAACTCTCCATTAGCATGAGATAATTGTTGCTAATGCAGCAGTCTGCAGAGTATTGCCAAAAGCAGAGAAATGGGTGCTTTGGTTTCTGCAGCCTTGGGGTGGGTGGCTCCCACCAAGCTCGGGGAATAGTGAATTCCATCTTGCAAGTCTCATGGCAGCTTGGGTCCACCTAAGTCTCAAACCTCCCTCCGGGCTTGAGAGAGCATCACTGATGGCCTGGGAGAGGAAGAGCTGGTTGTGCTCAGGAAATGCCCTTTCAGAAAGGGGGCTGGGCAGGATGTGGTGGTGCGCGCCTGGAATCTGAATCTGAGCTACTGGGGAAAGTGAAGCAGGAGGCTTGAAAGTTCAAGCCTGGGGCTACATAGGGAGTTCAAGGTTAACCTGGGGAACTTAGTGAGGCACTGTCTCGAAAGAAAAGCAAGCTGATGTGTCCGTGGTGAAGCACTTTTTTTTTTTTTTTTAAACACATGAAAAACCCTGGGCTCTATCCCCAGTCCTGCAAAAATAAAATAAGATGCTAAATGAAATAAAATATCCAAAAGATGCCAGGTCCCATCTCCCCAGTTGTCGAGCTGTGCCTTCAGAGGGCACAAGGGTATCTGCTTGTGGTTTATGAGGTCAGCTTGTACTTTCTGCATGTGTCTGTTCTTGGGGTGGGAAGGAGGAATTTGTCCAGCATGCATTGCAAAGCTTCCTAACCACGGCCTGCCTTCTGGAGCATGCTTTGTGAATTACCATGGATTTTTTCCCCCAGCCTTTCCCAGTGTTGAGAGTATTAAGGGGACCATCTAGGATAAACTTCTGCAGTAGTAGGCATGTGGGGACCAAACCCAGGAGTCTGCTGGCT
Source organism: Onychomys torridus (assembly GCF_903995425.1). Classification (NCBI taxonomy): domain Eukaryota; kingdom Metazoa; phylum Chordata; class Mammalia; order Rodentia; family Cricetidae; genus Onychomys; species Onychomys torridus. The sequence goes on along the minus strand of NC_050449.1, from coordinate 33,785,320 downwards.
CCCTCTGTATATTCAAGAATCCTCTCTCCCTCTCTCTCCCTCTCTCTCTCCCTCTCTTCTCTTCTCTTCTCTTCTCTTCTCTTCTCTTCTCTTCTCTTCTCTTCTCTTCTCTTCTCTTCTCTCTCTCTCTCTCTCTCTCTCTCTCTCTCTCTCTCTCTCTCTCTCTCTCTTTCTCTCTCTCTGTGTGTGTGTGTGTGTGTGTGTGTGCCTGCCAGAGACAACTTTTGTTAAGTGGTTCTTTCCTTCCCCACTTTGAATTCTGGGGATGGAACTCAGGTTGCAGGTCTCGGAGATTGGAGGCAAGTGTCTTTACCCACTGAGCCATTTTGTTGGCCTTCAGTGAGTATTAATTAGTTTCTTGGAACGAATACACATTGTGAAGGCCACCAGTTGTTTTTATTTCCTGTAAACTGAACTTTCCAAACCATGGGAAGACCAGAAGGGGGCGCCCAAAAATCGACTCATTCTGTTGACTGTGGTGCTGGTTTGGTTGTGATTTGGGAAACAACAGTGCCATCTAGTGGAATATCTTGCTATTATCAGGTCAAAATTACTTTTTCTGAAACAGGTAATATTGATGATCATTGTGGTCTGGAATCTCTTTTAATGAGCTTAATTTTAAGCTTTGGTTGCCGGAAGCAGGGTAGGGTGAGCAGGAAGGACCAGCCTGTCACGGCCAAAGTAGATCAGAGCAAGACTGTGATGCTCATCATAGTCTTTGGGTTAGTTGAGCCCGTTGACTGTTAGAAAGGGCATAGATCCTGAACTTCAGACACTCCCCTTCGGCTTTTCCTGCCAAGCGATTTCCGTGGAGTACACTGAGACACCTCTCTTGAGGATTGCCTCTGGAGCCGTGAGGCTTGGAATTTCTTCTCCAGCTTTTGTACCCCCACATGGTGCTCCATAAGAATATGAAATTACATGCATCAGCAACCCCGGAGCAAAATTTTATTTAAAGAAGTTTTAAATATATTTACATGTACAGAATTCTACTTTTTTGGGTTTTTTGTTTGTTTTTTTTTGGGGGGGGCAGGGCTTCTCTGTGTAGCCCTGGCTGTCCTGGAGTATGCAGTGTAGACCAGGCTGACCTCGAACTCTGCCTCTTGAGTGCAGGGATTAAAGGTGTGCACCATCACACCCAGCTTCAGATCTCTGCTGTTGAATTGAGCTCTGTATTCCTCCAGCCCACAGAATAGGAAGATCCATCAGGGATTTTTTGCCATTTTCTTCCCTTATTCTCAGCCCTCCCTGGGGGCAGGGCAGCGGACCTAGTAGGTGGTGCGGAACCCTTCCCGTCTCTGCCTTCTGGCAGTCTCTCTCCCTCAAACCTTACAAGCCCCTCCCTCTCATTATCTGCTCCAGCTCCTTGGGGGCTTGGGTGGGTTGAGGCTCGTAAACAGCCAAGTTGGAAGCTGTCAGTGCTTGTTTACAGAGACACACATACCTAGGGACCTGGGTAGTCCATTAGGCTCTCCTTCTCCAGTCTGGACAGCTGCAGAGATGCCTTGGATGTCAGACAGTGACTTTCAGCTGGTTAGTGTCTTCTCAGCTCACACCCCCACTTCCACTCGGGAAGCCCTCTCTCTCTGCTTTCGCTTGATTTTGTAACCCCGTGTCTTTTGTATAGCTGAGGTCTGGATGACCTCCCCCAGGGTTGAGAAAGCGGGAGAAGTTTTAACGGTTCACATCCTGTGTCTTTCCTCAGCAGCCAGCAGAGCAGCCAGCAGAGCAGCCACGACGATGACTCCAGCAGGTTCCTGAGTCCTCGAGTGCGCCCAGAAAGGTAAGTTCTAAGACACGGGAGTGATGGGAGGGGAGGGGAGAAAAATGGCTGAGAATGGGGTGAAGCGCCGCCTCCGTTGCTTCTGCTGTGTGTGAGAGCTCTGGGAAGTAGAAGAAGGGGCATCTGGCCTTTGTCCTGGGAGGATGGTTGTTAAGACAAGCTGTCGCCCCAGAAACCGGAGGGAGCAGCAATAATGCTGCTCCTGAAGGCAGAGGCCCATCTCTCCAAGGGAGGAAGCCAACTGTTGACCAAAAGCTCTAGGCAAACTTCGGGTTTAGGATTTGAGCCATGTGTTTGTTTTGTTTTGTTCTGTGTTGTGACAGGGTTTCTCTGTAGTCCCGGCTGTCCTGGAACTCTCTTTGTAGACCAGGCTAGTGCCCAAACTCACAGAGATCCGCCTGCCTCTGCCTTTCAAGTGATGGGATTAGAGGCGTGTGCCACCACGCTGGCTGTAGCGTGGTTCATATAGGGAAAAGGAATTTTGTTTAGTTTTTGTTTGGGGTAAAGTATTTTTTTGTACCTGAGGAATTTGTGTGTCCTGGGATGGGCTCCTGTGGTCCCGGAAGGCTGAAGCCTTTGGAATGGAGCAGACTGTGTGTGGTGGGGGTTATTGGAGAACAGGTAGTTGTAGAGGCTGGGGTGGGGGGTGGGGGGATGAATGTGGAGGCTCCTAGATGCCGGGTTGAAGAATTGAGAGTCTGTTGGTTCTGCACTAGGGATGTGAGGACTGGCCAGGACCTGTTTTCATGAGGACTGTGAGTATAGATAGTGGTTGCTGGTCATGAGTTAAGTTTCTTTTTTATGTAAGTCAAAGAAAGGTGATTTGCTGTGAAGTGCTGGACCTTGAGTCCCCAGCCTCTAGCATGCTGAGCACGCATTCTGAAATCACACCTGAAGGGAGCAGGGCAGCAGGTGGGGAACTGACAGAGACTCAGTTGGCCTACCATAGCGGCTCTGGGTTTTGTTTATTTGGGGACAGCCTCTTGCTATGTAGCTTAGGGTGGCCTTAGCTTGAGATCCTTCTGACTCAGTTTTTTCAAGTACTAGGGGTAAGCCACTGTACTTGACTTGAGATATGTATTTCGGAGGAGGAAATCAATTGTGTACTAGGAAAGATTCATTTACTTAAAAAGTTACATATAATTACTTTATAGCTTATTTACTCTGTGTGTGTGTGTGTGTGTGTGTGTGTGTGTGTGTGTGTGTGTCCACATGGAGATTAGAGGGGGCCATTTTCAGGAGTCTGTTCTGCCATGTGGGCCCTAGGGACTGAACTTGGGTTCTCAGGTGTGATGGCAAGCCCCTTTACCTGCTAAGCCATCTTGCCTACTCAAGATGCATTTCTTTGGGGCTTGCCAGCTTATGCCTATAAACTGGCACTCTGGAGTCGGGCATAGGAAGATCCCTGAAAGCACAAACCTAGCCTGGTCTACAAAGCTGCAGGCCTGCCTAGGTTACACATGGAGACCCTGTTTCAAAAACAAACAAAAAAACAAACAAACAAAACAAAACTTATTTATAAGTCTACTATCGACTAACTTGAAAGGATTTCCTATGAAAAAGAACATGGTGATTTTAGTTTTCAGCTACAAAAGGCCAAAACATAACACAATCATATGGCTTCCCCCTCTCGTTTTGGAGAATATCTCCTTCGGTTTAGCCTGTCCTTGAACTCCTGACCCTTCTGCCTACTCTCAAGTGCTAGGAATACAGGACCTCCCTACCACACCCTTCTTCAGATGGTCTTTGAAGGGGGTGTGCATAATTGTGATCTGTATGAATCTGAGCATATCTGGTGTATTATCACCAGTCTTTTTCAAAGAGATGTGAGAATCAAGAGAATGGTTTTGAGGCTCTATCATTCTAAGAGCTGACAGAAAGCTGGGAGTGGAGGCAGAGGCAGGCAGATCTCTGTATTCAAAGCCAGCCTGGTCTACAAAGTGAGTTCCAGGATAGCCAGGGCTACACAAAGAAACCCTGTCTCAAAAACAAACAAACAACAAACAGAAAATGAGAGCTGGTTGACAGAAAGGAGGGAAGACTAGGAAAGAAAATGTTTAGGTAAGCCTGATAGCACTCAGTTTTGAGGCAATGTCTGTCTCACTATGGCTCTCCTGGCCTTCATGCTTCTGGGTGGCTGGGTATACAGTTGCTGGCTGCCATTCCCAGGTTGACAGCACTTTATGTATACAAAATCCTTCCAAATAGAATTAGAGAAGCATAAATTGTAAATGAGAAGGATTCAGATCAAGTTAGGAAGAACTTTATTTGTTTGTTTTTTGTTTTTTGTTTTGGTTTTTCAAGACAGGGTTTCTCTGTAGCTTTGGAGGCTGTCCTGGAACTTGCTTTGTAGACCAGGCTGGCCTTGAACTCACAGAATCCACCTGCCTCTGCCTCCCGAGTGCTGGGATTACAGGCATGTGCCACCACCATCCAACTGTTTTTTGGTTTTTTGGTTTTTTGTTTTTTTTTGAGACAGGGTTTCTCTGTGTGACAGCCCTGGAACTATCCTGGAACTTGTAGCCCAGGCTGTCCTCAAATTCACAGAGACCCATCTGCCTCTGCCTCCCCAGTGTTGGGATTGAAGGTGTGCACCACCACAGCCCAGTTTAGGATGAATTTTGCATGGCAAACAGGTCTCACAAAGTAATGAACTTCCCCCTCACAGATGAAGTCACCCAAAGCTAGGTAGTGTGTCAAAAGAGATTCTGTCCCCGGCCAGTGTGGTAAGGTCTCTCTAAACATTATTTCTGGTTTTCAAAGTCTTTTAAATTCTGTCCCATTTCTCAGTTTTATATCCATCATTAGCCCAAATGAGTGGTTTGATTCAATCTAGATGGAGTCAGTATAGAGAGGTGCCCCCCCCCAAAAAAAAAAAAACTAGTCAAAGGACTTCATCGGTCCCCAGAGTAGCCTACACATCTCTCTATGGATGTCCAGATTTTTAGCATGTACACCCTTAAAATAAATGGCATAGAGGTCCCTGAGGCAGCTCTCCTGTGCACTGAGTATCTCAGGACGATACTGTCTAGCTTTCAGTGTGATGTCCTCAGCTACGCTTCACTTTTGGATCTGATTGCCAACTCCTCTCTTCCCTCCATGTTATCTCTGTTGCTTGGCCCATTCCAGGGGGAGAGAATGAAGTACTGAACTACATATAACCCTGAAAACACCCTTGTGGTTGATATATTGTACACCCCAACAAACTTATCTAGGCATCAGAGAACAGAACAGCCACTATATTAAACATAGTTTTAGGCAGTGGTAGCACATACCTTTAATCTAGCACTCAGGAGGCAGAGATCCATCTGAATCTCTATGAGTTTAAAGTCACACTGGAAACAGCCAGGCATGGTGACATGTGCCTTTAATCCTAGGAAGCGAGGACCAGGGACTAGAGCCTTTTTTAAGCTTCTAACTTTTAGCAGCAGTTCAGCTGAGATCCATTCGGATGAGCACTCTGAGGCTTCCAGTTTGAGGAAACAAGATCAGCTGAGGAATTGGTGAGGTGAGGTTAGCTGTGGCTTGTTCTGTTTCTCTGATCTTTCAGGGTTTACCCCAATATCTGGGTCTGGGTTTTCTTTTATTAATAAGACCTTTTAATATTTATACAACACACCCTCCCCAGGATACCCTGTCTCTTGGATGCTGTTACCTAGACAGACATGCTTCTGGTGGGCTGCTTAGTAATGGACACTGATAAAAATTTTATTTGACCTCCTTGTCTGACCATGTGTACCTCCATAAAGGGTTCTCTTCTAGACTTACAGCCTCTAGAAAAGCCCCCTAAATTTCTTTCCCATTCAGAACCTGCTGTGGTAGTCTGAAAGAAAATGGCCCCCAAATGGAGTGGCATTTCTAGGAGGTGTGGCCTTGTTGGAGGAAGTGTGTCACTGTGGGGGCGGGCTTTGAGGTCTCTTTTGCTCCAGCTTCCCCCAGTACGACTGCAGTCGACTTCCTGTTGCCTGCCATTGTAGCACTCTCAGCTCCAGCACCACACGTGCCTGCACACCCACCATGCTCCCCGTCATGATGATAATGGACTGGACCTCTGAAACCGTCAACAAGCCACCCCAATTAATGTTTTCTTTTTAAGAGTTGCCGTGGTCATGGCGTCTCTTCGAAGCAATAGAAAACAGTAACTGAGACACCTGCTCAGTTCCCTAAGCTCCTCATGGTGGATGTGGACATCATTTGCCTTGGCTTGCTTGGCACTTGTGGTGTGGCATATGTCAGAAGTGTGCTTTGGATGGCAGACCCTGTGTGCACTCAATCTGAGATACCCAGAGCTACCACCCTATGTTTGCCATGGCCATTCTTAGTGAAGTCTTCCCTTCTTGGGTTCCTCCTACTGGTGAGAACAAGTTTCCAGAGTCATACTGTGGATTCTGCCACTCCTCCAGTGCACATGCGCAGTTCAGTAGCCAAGCAAGGGGCCTTAAATCTTGTGTCATCCGTGTGCAGCATGGTCATGTAATCTGTGCACATATGGCATAGCTCCATAAGCCCACATGCGCATGTACAGGGAAATCCTTAAAGAGCCGGTCACACACCCCTCCCTTCTCTTCTGCTCTCTCCCCACCTCCCCCACTTTATTTCTTCCCTTCCTTCCTTCCTTCCTTCCTTCCTTCCTTCCTTCCTTCCTTCCTTCCTTCCTTCCTTGCGAGTTGAGAGTCAAGGCCTCTCATTGGCCTGTAACTCATTAATTAAACTAGGAGTGAGCCCCGGGGGATCCATTTGTCTTTGCCTCCCCCATGCTGGCTGTGACTGTGAGCTCAGGGCTTCTGGAGCTGGAACTCCTGCTTATGTCAGCAAGCATTGTACTGACTGAGCTATGGTCCCAGCTCCTCACGCTGGTCCTTTGGAAGACTGTGCACCATCTCATTAACGGCCGCATTTCCTGCACTGTGAGTCTCTGCTGTAACCTTGCCTTTGACTCTGTGCCATTCCTCTGGACAGACAAACGCAGCAGGGACTGTCACAGACTGAGAGTGGCCAAGAGTGAGGCACTCTATGACTTCTAATACTCCAGATCATGAAAGCTGGCTTTGTGCAACAGGCGGAATTAATGTTTTTTATTCATTAAATTCTTTTAAATTACAGGGTGTTTTTTTCTTTTTTAGATAAGATGCTCTTTTGCCTGGTTTAATAATACACTGATTCTTTTCAGCTCTGCACAACGTTCAGGATGGACATAATATTAAAGACAGGATTAGTCCAGCCATGTGCCACTTGGCAATCGGATATTCACCATGTGATTGCCTCCGTGTGCAGATGCCATGGGATAATCCACATAACTGAGATGGCAGTGAGCATCTCCAGGAATCTAATCTTACTGGACTTCCATTGTTGACCGAAGTGTGCTTGTGTATCTAGTGGCTGTCTTAACAGTCAGAAATGAAAAGTCTCTTATCTGGTCAAACAGGGCAGCAGTGATTTCCGAGACAGCTGTGACGTCGGGGAGAAAGGTTGATTTTATGTAAAGAATCCATTCACTAGGAAATGGGGGAGGAGTTGGAGGGAGGGCTGTCTCAGAACTAGGACATGACTACACTCCTGCCAGGTTTCCAGTAAAAAGGAAAAGAGATAAGTTCCTCAGGTCTGTGTGTCGTGTGTGTGTGTGTGTGTGTGTGTGTGTGTGTGTGTGTGTGTGTGATTAATCCACTTTTCTTGCTTCATGGTGAAGCCAGTGACAAGATGAAACATTAGTCTCCAGGTTCACCCTAAACTAGACCAATTATTAAAGTTTCTCAGGTACCCACCCAGAACTTTATTCAGTTCATTTCCCCTGGTGGCAGGGACTTGTAAACAAAGCATGGATTGTAGGAAAAGGAGCAGTTTTACTAAGGACCCTTTGTGTGCAGCAGGTGAGTTTCAGTAGAATGTGGTCTCAGCTGATCCGGATGCCTTTCAGTAGCAGGAAAGTTGAGACCTGGAATGAGGGTGAATGTATGTGAGTACCACGTGGGGCTGCAGCAGGGACCAGCCTGTGCATGCATGTAGACACCCCTGCATGCGGGCATGCATGCCACGAGCCTTTCTAAAATATCCACAGGAGACAGTAGAGCTGCTAGAGCCCAGCTGCAGGGTGGGGGGAGGTGCATTGGCTGTTGATGGGGCCTGCTGTGTGGCTAAGAGCACGTACCCGACAGTCAGTCAGGCACAGTGTGTTAGCTTTCTTAACTCTGCTTTTTGTCTTGTTTTTGAAGGAAACCACTCTGGCCTTAAACTAGTTGGATAACTGAGGATCACATTGAAATCTTGTTCCTCCTACAGTTTTCAAGTGCTGGGATTAACGGTTTGGGCCACACCTGACTTTTTTATTTCTTCTTAAATGTACATTTTTATTCTACTTTTTGTTTTTTGGTTTTTTTTTTTGTTTTTTTGTTTTGAGACAGGGTTTCTCTGTGTAGCCCTGGATGTCCTGGAACTCACTCTGTAGACCAGGCTGGCCTTGAACTCACAGAGATCCACCTGCTCTGCCTCCCAAGTGCTGGGATTAAAGGTGTACACCACCACAACCTCACAACCTGGCTGTACTTTTTTCTGAGGTGCTAGAAGTCAAATCCAGGGCTTTTTCACATGACAGGCAAGCTCTCTCCCATTGAGCTACACCCCCAGCTCTAACTGCTTTTTTGGTTGTCATTCTCTTGAGGTAATGTCTCACTCTGTGTAGCTATGTAGCCCTGGCTGGCCTAGATCTCATGATGTAGCCCACACTGTCCTTGATTTTGTGACAGTTCTGCCTGTGCCTCATGAGGCCTGGCATTACAGGCATGTATCATCATGCTTGGTGATAACTGTGCATATTATTATGTATTTATTTCTTTCCTTATTTATTTGTTTATTTGAGACACAGTCCTCTTGTGTAGCCCTGGCTGGCCGGACACTTGCTATATACAGACCAGGCTGGCTTTGAACTCATGGAGATCTGTCTGCCTTTGCCTCCTAAGTGCTGGGATTAAAGGCGTGCCATTGTGCCCAACTATAACTGCATTTGAAAGAGTAATGTCCTTGACTTTTTTCAACTTCAGACTTTTCATTTGTAAAGGTCTATTGTTTATCACATCTAGTGAGGAATAGTTAAACTATTGTATGTAAAGTGCTAGGTATTTAATAGGTGCTAAAGAAACTAGACACTTAGTAGGGTATTAAATCAACTAGATGCTTAGTAGGTGTTAAATAAACAGTAGGTATTGACTCCCAATGAGACTTGACTTCCTGAGAAGAGCTATCCTCTTCTGACCTAAAGACAGGGAAGGGGCTCATGAGGCCTTACCCAGCTGAGAATGATTGGCACTTGATAGCTGCTGGGGGATGGAGAGTTGCCCATGCTCCAGTAAGTGGTGGCACACCCTTGTGCCTAGGGCAGCACTAATTTTGACTAGTGGGCTATAAAATAACAACCACAAAGGGGAGTGGACATGAAGTTGGGAGGGGGTTGTGGGAAGAGGGTTCATGGAGGAGTGGGTGGTAGATGTGATCAAAATACATTGTATATATATGAACTTCTCAGAGAATGAATATAAAATGTTATATATCTCAGAGATCACCCAGATAGAGAGTGGGTGGAATTTGGAGCACCTGCAAATGCAAAGTACAGACACTGGTAGATAAACAGACTATGCTTTGACATCACCCCTCAAGAATCTTGTTGTTAATGGTGAGACATACTTGCAAATGAAGGTACGATGTCATTATGGATGTGGAATTAGGCATTCAGTAACAAAACAAAATCCTTGCTAGGTGCCAAACCGTGTAGTGAATCCTCTATATATTATCTTAACATGTCCCTCTTTTTGTGGCCCTATCAAGCTGATGCTGCTTTTCCAGAGTTTAGGAGACTTGAGGCCCAGTGAAGTTAAGAATCTGCCCAGGAGTGGCTTGCTAGTTGGGTGGTGGCTGGGGGATGCATCCACAAAGGATGGTGGGTTATGCTTATGGAGGGTGATGCTTCGCCTGGGAGCTTCTGGATGAGTGGGAGGGTCACATGGACAGCACTCCCAGGGAAGGAACAGGATGTACACAAGCATGGGGGTGTGAGAGAGTGGGAGAAAGCAGGGAGAGCTCAGGAACCACGGATACTTAGGTCTGCTGCAGTGTTGTGACCTAGGAGTGGGCTTCTAGCAAGAGGCCACAAAAGATTATTCAATCAAGTGGATAGGTCTTTTGGTGCCATGTAAGCAGTGTGCCCCCTATCCCCGAGGCAGGGTTTCTTAGTATGTTTGTAGCCCTGGCTATCCTGGAACTCGTTCTGGAGACCAGGCTGGCCTCGAACTTGGAGATTTGGAGATCTGCCTGCCTCTGCCTAAGTGCTAAGATTAAAGACATGTACCTTCACCACCTGGCAGGAGCATTCTTCATTGACAGGAAACCCTGGGGGAATCCTGAGAGATAGAGTACCCTGTGTCTACCTGGGCATGGTCTCTGATTGCTCAGGCTGGCCTTGAACTTGCTTTGTAGCAGAGACTGGCCCTGAATGCTTGGTTCTTCTTTTCTCCACCTTTTAAATTACAGGCATTTATTTATGGAATTTCTGGAGACTGGGAAGCCTAAGATTAATGTACTTGCAGAGTTAGTGTTTTAGCGGTATCTGCTTTTTTCTTTTCTCTTCATCTCCCTTCTTATTAAAGGTCGAAAAGATTTAGACTAGCAAAAATAATGTCTTTTTAGAAATGCCCTATTGAGTTTAATTTGAGTTGTTTACAAGATTGATGAGGGTTCACCATTGGAGAATTGGAGAAGTATCTTTCCCTCCCCCAGCAACCTTTAACTGCCTGTAAATCCTCAGGAAAAGGTGAGGCCTAAGGAGTCCCTCATCCTTATGTGTTTGTTTGCGTGCGCATGGATACAGAAACACGTGTTTGTCAGGAGCCAGAGCTCAACTCTGAGCCTTGAGTGTCCTTGCTAAGGTGAAGCCCATTTTTTGAGACATTTTTTTCAGCAGGTTCTGGGGTTTGCTAACGGGGCAAAACTGGCTGGCTGACTTTGTTTCTCCAGCACTGGAATTACAAATGTGCTCTGCCATACTGGAGCCTCATGTGTGTGTGTGTGTGTGTGTGTGTGTGTGTGTGTGTGTGTGTGCGTGTGCCAGAGACTGAACTCAGGTCCTTATGCTTGTGTGGCAAGCACTTTATCAACTCAGCTACCTCCAAACCAACAGCGAACAAAGTGGGTCCCACTGTGTGGTGAAAGCTGGCCTCCAACTCACAATTCCCCTGTTTCAACTTCTCAAATGATGGGTATGTGGCAATGTGTCTAGTTTGAAGCCTGTTTTCTTCATAGGCAGCCATCTTTCTGTGTCCTGATAGGAAAAAGCTCTCTAGTCTCTACTGTTAGATCCCAGGCTGCCCCTTTATTGCCTTCTATTAACCCACAGAGGCCCGCCTCTTAACTCCATTATGTCGGAGGTTAGCATTTCAACAAGAATTTGAGTATGGGAAATTCATTCAGTCTATAGCACCGAGTCACTACTGTTCTTGTTTAAAGGACTTTTAAAAATACATTCATCATCATGAGCATATACACGTGGCTGTAAGGGCAGATAACTGGTGGGAACTGGTGGTTGTCTCCTACCATGGGGCTTCAGAAGCCCAAATTCAGACTGCCAGCCTGGCAGCAACTACCTTTGCCCACTGAGCCAGCCCTACTCCCAGCTATTCTTGTGAGAAAAATCACATCGATTTGTTGGAGTGCAAACAGATAACAATATACCCCATTCAGTCTCTGAACTAGTTATTGAGTACATACTATACGGCATCCACTCGAGGCACTGTATACAGCTATGATCAAGACATCAGCTTTGATGCTTGCTGTTCAGTGAGAGGAAATAGACATCCCACAATGAAGCTGCCAAGTAGTAAGAAATGCTCTGGAGGAGATGAAAGCGGGTGGCAGGGACTGAGGTGGGCAGGGAGGAATTTCTGCCATGGCAGCATCGGGATTGAGACCAGATGGTATCTTTCTGAATGGTGGTAGTGAGGAAGAAAAAAGGAACCAATTAAAACTGTGAGAAATGGAGCTGACAGGAGTGACGTCCAAGTTGGAAGACCGTCCAGGATGAACCTGAGTTTCCTGGCTTGTGCAGCAGAAAAGGGGCAACACAATCTAGAGGCTAAGCAGCTCCTTCTCTGTAGTCATGGCTCTAGCACATGCCATGTGACATTGGGGGAAGTCAGTAGACATTTGTAATAGGTTTTCTGCCCT